>NW_028318095.1:25080000-25097500 GCF_062004578.1 Staurois parvus
AAATTTGTCAGGTCCCTGCTGAGCTGGCCCAGTTTCAATTCATGTATGGCCAGATTTAGAAAGATAGTAAAATATGTGTAGGCAGTCTAACCCCATTAGAAGTCAGTGATGTTATGATTGGAAAGCAGAATCTGATTGGCAGACTGCATGGGCAACTATCAGTAATAGTGCATGCACAGAATCATCAGCAAGTAGTAGTGCACATAATGCATTCTAAATAAATCTGGCCGTGCACAACTTGAATTTTGGCTGGTTTGTGTAAATTGGCAAATATTCCAGCCTTGGTTGACCCTACTGACACCACCTGGCTCAACAAACTTCAGCTGAGAATTGGAAGAAGCCAAGCAGAAAAAAGTTGGCCAAACGGAGTCTGCATCCAATTAGCTGCAGTCGGTGTTTGGGTATTCTGACAGCTGCAGGTGTTGGCTGTCAGCATGCAATAACTGACAGGAGATTAGTCCATCTACGCTGTATATTGTGAATGGGGGAATTGAGCAGTTTTCTGTCCTTCACCTCGCTGGCTGAACAAGAGAGAACAAAACTTACCATGTGTAGTCATGATAAAATGAATAATGTATGAAGTATGAAATCATCATGCAGGGTATGTTGGAATACATGCTGAGCCCTTCAGCTATATTTTCCATCATTATGAAAGGCTTTTCCTTCTTAGTGCTAATGGCCCCAGGCTGCCACCAAGATAGTCGGATTATAAGCCAGTGCTGGGTAGATGCCTAGCTTTGCTGTCCTCCTCTGCCAGCTGCCTGACCCTCGTTTTTGCTTCATTTCACTAGACGTGATTCAGGCTCACGCATTCCTGTATTGAAGTTCAGGATTATTTGATTTGTTTAATTGTAATCATCCATCATAATAGAATAGTTACCTGTATTGCATTGAATACTTTTGTATCGTTCGCGAACTGTCCTTTGTTTTCACATATGGCTATAGTCTTATCCAATACACTATAGTTAGGAGGCGTGCTAGTATAAAACCATAACAAAAACCATATATACATATACATATATATTCTTTTACAGTGGTAGTAAACTCCACCCAAGAGTTTTTAACTAAAATGCTCTCTTCAATGGTATACCATAATGTTAGTATGCACCACATTCTAGCACATTATGGCAGACTTGCCTATCAAACAGAACCCACCAGCAATGGACTGTCGCTGCTCCTGGGCTCAGGTGCTTTCATCTTTGCCTGGACTTCCTTCCTGATTCTGTCTCTTCGGCCCCTTGAATGGCCAAGCCACGATCATGTCACCCCTGCACATGTGCACAGGTGGTGCCATAAATGTTATCTGATCTGCGCATGTACAGCTCAGATCGCATTACAGTTGACAGGCACGGGGAGATATTAATGACAGAAGGACCACTAGGGTCTCTTCAGTTATAAAAACCCTCCGTCATTTGGTTTTTAAAAATTTAAATTCGATACCCCTTAAAATTTAAAAAATAACCTGAGGACTCCTTTATACAGCCTATTATACACACAGAGCAGATTCTAGTTTCAAGAATCAGCACATTCTTATGGCTGGTATGCGAGCTGCTGCAGCCAATCAATTTTTTTTTATTGGCCAATGTGAAAACTGCATGAAGCATAAAAACCCATTAAAAACAATTGTCTTCAAATGTGCAAATAGCTCACTGAAATGTATGAAAATGGAAACACTAAGGTGTGAGCCTAACCTTGTATATTGTTAGTGAGGCCCTATCATAAGTGGCTGTTTTCAGTATTTAAAGCTGTACACCGGGCTCCCTCCTCCACCACCCCTTACCCTCTACCCTAGCGGTAGGAAACCAGAGGTGGAGATCTACCTGGGCAACATGGAGGAAATTAAAGATCCCTGGGGGGGTGGTGCCCTTTAAAAAACAAACAAACCATCAAGCCCCAATAAAAACATAGTATAGTATCCTATGCCCCCCCACCCCCACAAGTGTCCACTTCTCTGCTTCACATTGTCCTCCTCACAGTAGCGTCGTCTGCCCCCCCCCTACAGTATTGATCTCTGCCCCCCATACAGTACTGTCCTCTGCCTCCCCATAGCAGTGTCCTCCAACCCCACAGCAGGGTCCTCTGCCCACTACAGCCGTGTCCTTTGCCCCCCCACCACAAGGCAGTGTCTCCTATCCCCTTTCACATCACAACACCCACCCACTGTAGTGTACTCTGCACCCCCATTGCAGTGTTCTGTGCCCCCTCAAAGTAGTGCGCTCTGTCCCCTTCACACTCCCCCACTGTAGTGTCCTCTGCCCCCCCCCCCAAAGCAATGTCCTCTGTCCCCTTCACATCCTCCCACCCACTGTAGTGTCCTCTGTGCCCCCCCCCCCCCCAATGCGGTTTCACCCCCCCATCCATCACTGTAGTGTTCTCTGCGCCAAGCCTCTCTCTTTGCACTGATGTACAGTGCTGTGAAAATGTATTTGCCCTGTTCGTGATTATATATATATATATATATTTTTTTTTTTTCATATTTGTCACACCTAAATGATTCAGATCATCAAACAAATTTTAATATTACACAAAGATAACCCGTATAAATCAAAAATGCATTTTTTAAAAAAATTTCATTTATTAAGGGAAAAAAGCTGCCCAAACCTGCCTGTGAAATACAAATCACCCCCTAAACCTAATAACCGGTTGTGCCACCCTTGGCGGTAATAACTGCAATCAAGTGTTTGCGGTAACTGGCAATGTGTCTTTCACTTCGATGTGGAGGCTCACTTCTCTTTGCAGAATTGTTTTAATTCAGCCACATTGGAGGGTTTTCGAGCATGAATGGCCTGTTTAAAGTCATGCCACAGCATTTTAATCAGATTTAAGTCCGGACGTTGACTAAGCCTCTTCAAAACCTTAATTTTGTTGTTTTTTTGTTTTTTTTAAACCGTTCAGCAGTGGACTTGCTGGTGTGTTTTGGATCATTGTTTTGCTGCATAACCCAAGTGCGCTTGAGCTTGAGGTCACAAACTGATTGGCAGACATACTTCAGGACTTTATGGTAGAATTCATGATTCCATCAAGAATGGCAAGTTGTCCAGGTCCTGAAGCTGCAAACCAGCCTCTAACCATCACATTACCACCAACCTGTTTAACTGCTGGTATGATCTTTTTATGAAGTGATGTTAGTTTTATGCCAGATGTAACTGGACTCACACCTTCCAAAAAGTTGAACTTTTTTTTTCAGTCTACTGAATATTTGCCCCAAAGTCTTGGGACTAATCAAGATTTTTTTTGGCAAATGTTAGACGAGCCTCTGTGTTCTTTTTGGTCAGCAGTGGCTTTCATCTTGGAACTCTCATGGATCTTTGCCCAATATCTATCTTATTAGTGAATCATGAACACTGATATTAACTGAGGCAAGTGAGCCCTGCATTTATTTTAAACGTTTTTTTGAACTCTTTTATTAGGACCTTGATGAGTGGTCGTTATGCTCTTGGAGTAATTTTAGAAGGCCGGCCACTCCTCGGAAGGGTTCACTACTGTTCCAAGTTTTCTTCATTTGTGGATAATGGCTCTCACCATAGTTTGCTGGAGATCCAAAGTCTCAGAAATGGCTTTGTAACCCATTCCAGACTGAAACATGTCAGTTACTTTGTTTCTCATCTGTTCTTGAATCATATTAGTTTGCAGCATGATGTGTTGCTTTTTTAGATCTTTTAGCGTGCTTCACTTTGTCAGACAGCTTCTATTTGTGATTTCTTGATTCAACGGTTCTGTCAGTAATCAGGCCTGGGTGTGGCAAATGAAAATTAACTCAGGTGTTTTTGGTTAATCACAGTTCATTCATGATTTAGCAAGGGGGGCAGGCAATTACTTTTTCACATAGAGCCAGGCAGCTTTGGACAGCTTTTTTCCCCTTATAAATGAAATCATCGTTTAAAAACGGCATTTTGTATTTACTCAGGTTATTTTTGTGTAATATTAAAATGTGTTTGATCTGAATCATTTAAGTGTGCCAAATATGCAAAAAATCAGGTAGGGGTCAAATAATTTTTCACACTACTATGTAGCAGAGCGGAGAAAAGGAAGTATGACCGTACTGGATAGAGCAGTGTTTCTCAAACTTTTTTCATTCAAGGCACCCTTTAAGATTATGGGCAGTCCCGAGGCACCATTTAAAATTATAGACAGTCTTGAGGCACCCCTTTTTAGAATGGGATGCCTCAAGACTGTCCATAATATTAAAGGGTGCCTCAGGACTATCCATAATTTTAAATGGGCAACCCACTCTAAAATGTGAAAAACTATTCTAATAGTTTTATATAACGCAGCAACATCCACACATTTAGGATACCTAACGTTATGCGATTTATTCTTCCAGAGCAAACACACTTTTGCACACTGGTACGGACTAGTATTCCAATGTTTCTCTTCCCCCTCAGTTTTTCCCCATCACTGAGCTAATGTGACCCCAGCACTGATGGAGAGGGGCAGGGGAGGGTCAAACTAGGATGCTGTGCAGGCAGCTTACATCATCCTTATCAAATGATGGTGTCATTGGTTGTCAGGATGCTGGAGGCTAGGCGGTTCGAAATGGTGCGCAATGAAAACTTGTGATTTTGTGTAACTAAAAAGTAGGCTTGTTCTACCCGCTGGCTTGTATACAAGTTTTGGGCAATTTTTAGACATTTTGCCAAGGCACCCCTGAAGGAACCTCACGGCACCCCAGGTTGAGAAAGGCAGGGATAGATTGTGGGGCCAGGAGCTACCGGAGTTAAGTTTTTACATTGACAAGCTGGTGATTGGTTGCTAGGACTGCCCAGCAACCAATCACCTGCTGATTAGCGTGAAAAGGTAACTCCAGCAGCTCCCACCCTCTGTCTAGTGCTGTGACTCTTCCCGCTGTCCGCTTTGCAATGAAGAGGAGAGCGGCGGAGGCTGGAGGAAAGACTGTGTGCAGGGCTATGTTCCCGATCAACCCCTGCTGTACTCACTCCCTTCTAACCAATCATTGGCATAGAAAAAAAAGAGATTCCACTCTTTGCTCACCTACGGTTTTGCCCAGGAATAAGCTGTAAGTATTTTTTTGTGGACCGACTTTTTATGATTATTTACAGTATGGGCAAAATAAAGCTGCTTTAATGCATGGCTGGCTCATCTCTGCAGCATTTTTCTTGTATTATTGCTATTGTCAGTGTGAATGACACATCGTGTGGGTACCACATTCTCATCTTTTCTTTCTTCTCAAATAGGCTTCACTTTACAGTGACGGGTGAGTCATCTGAGAGTTTAGTGTCAAGCAATTTCTATTCCCTCGTCATAAAATTTTGCAGTAAATGTTTAACGCAGAGCAGCTTTATATTTATGGTACACAAGTCCTTGAAATTTAGCTCTGAGTCATATAAATTGTGCTTCATAGTTCTACAAGTGACTATCCAAGGAGCAGATTGGATGTTGTGTACCTAGTCTGTAGAACAGAAACACTTTTTTTCTACTATTTTATCATGGGGAAACCTATATGCAATGTGAAACGTTTCCATGAAAGTAAACCTAAATCTAACAATTTCATATGCACTTTTCATGGTAATGCCATTTCAAAATTTGTTTCCACTCTTTTTGGAATCCGCAGTTTCATTTGAAAAAAAAAAAAAAAAAGTGATGATCCTGCCATGGCAATTCGTGTTCAGGCATTGCTTGTTCTGTGGTGACAACAGTCTCCTGGTCGTGCTGGTGTGTTGTCACCATATCACATGCACCATTGGTGGAAATTACACGTAGTCATGCCAACACACATTGGGCAGGCATGGTTCACTGCTGCTGCCATTAGGAAATCTGCACAAGGTAATGATATGCAGCCAACTCAGGAGAAGTGTAGGTAGACAGTGACTGGAGGAAATTAGCAGAAATGAGAGGCAAAAGGGAGTTTAAAAAATGGTAAATCTGTATTTTATTAAAACAAAACCTCATACCGATTTTTTTTTTTTTTTTTTTTTTTTTTTTTTTGATGCAAGAATGCAGTTAACAAAAAGCCACAACATTTGGCCAGTAGGACAATACACAATTGAAAACATACAGTTGATTATAGTAATGAGAACCAGGTATCCGTTCTGGGTCAAAGGATGGACATTAAGAAACAAAAAAAGATGGATGGCGGGTGGTCTAAAAACTGGCAGATGATGGAATGCGGAGAGGCTTTAGCTGTTAAAGCGTAAAATATATTTTAATTTTAATATTTAATTGGAGTGTAGAATATCAATTGGGGGGTCATTGTTTAACAGTCTGGTTTGAAACTATTGTGTATATTGAAAACATTGTACTCTTGATTTTTGGGTATCTGTAGGCAAGGTTTGAATGAAAGATTCCCACATATCAAAGAATTTTTGGACCCGTCACTCCTTATGCAAGGAGGCTCATAGCAATTGTTTAATGGTACAAAATGGGGTTGATTTACTAAAGGCAATTAGACTGCATTTTGCAAAATGCAGGTGCATCCTGCAAGCACAGTTGCTCCAGAACTTCGTAAATGAGATAAAGATTCACTTTGCAAAGAATAACCAATCATGTGCAAGAAAAATAAAACAGCATTATTGCTTGCACATGATTGGATGATGAAAGTCCGCAGAGTTTCCCCTCATTTACTAAGCTTTGGAGCAATTTTCAGCTTTCAGTTCTGTCACACTTTGAATGACAATTGTGCAGTCATGCAACACTGTAGCCATATGAAACTTTTACCTTTTTTGAGACAGATGAAGCTTTCTTTTGGTGGTATTTGATCATCACTGGGGCTTTTTATTTTTTGCTAAACAAAGACCGAAAAGTTTGAAAAAAAAAAAGTTTCTGTAATAAATATTTGCAAATAAGTAATTTTCTCCTTCGCTGATGAGGCTGCTCTCCTAGGCTCTAATAGGCTGCATTGATGAGCACTGATTATCAGTGTAGATGTTCCCGTGAGAATCCCCAGTTACTGACTCTCTTCTCGCACTGTCACAGCACTTGAGAAGACTGCCGATAAGCGGCAAGTCTATGTACAACGTGATCAGCTGTGATTGGACACAGCTGATCACATGGTAAAGGGCTGCTACGATTGGCCCTTTACCTCTCTCTGTTAACAGCTGTGTCTTTGTCCTCAGATCACTTCCGATGCACACGCTGGGGTTCTGGGAGGACGCCAATAGACACCCTCCCAGAAACAGCCAAATCCGCTGTAGCCATCTGGGAAATGGGAAAGTGGTAAAGATATGCGTGAAAATAAAACAAGCCATAGATGATGCAGTTTTCTTTCCTGCAATCACGGGAAAGAAAACTGCATCATCAAAAAAATCTGCTTCATCATAATCGCTTGATTGCCCAACAACGCAGTCAGTGCTGGGCTCTGCTTATTGCTTTGAATCACTACACAAGTTTGTGCTTTACTGCTCCTCTCAATGCAAGTCCTATTTAGTCAGCTGACTCAATAAAAACAATGCAGCTTCCGTTTCTTCAATTCAAAAAACTTAAACTTAATCTTTTTATCCCTCCTTAGGCGGGCCACACATTTTTACAATTTTTCTTTAGATTTACCAAAACCATATAATTTGAGGTCAAACTTAAACACTTTTTTGATTTGTATACAATCGGGCAGACCCTTGCATTACATAGTTGAAGGTAAATCTAAAAAATTGAATAAGAAAATTGTATAATGTATGGCCAGCTTTAGGCTGGTTACACACAGGTTGAATATTGGCCGGTATCTGCCAGTTCAGCAGAAACTGTCTGACCGTCACCGTGTAAAGCTATTTTTCTAACAACCATCTCCTGTCGAAGGGACATGTTTTAAAACCAGCACCCGATCGGCACTCAGCCACTGGCTGATCAATGTGTTCTGGTGGGGGGCAGGCAATAGGGGAGTCCCCCCGTCAAAACACAAATGCATGGCGGGGGAGATTGCCGCACTAACATTGCATGTGTTAATACAGAGATCTGTCGTCCTTTGTTTTTTTTTCAACCCAGTGGGCTGACTGAAGAGAAAAAAAAAAAAAAACTTTACATGTATACCAGGCTTTACTCTCCCCATAAAACGTCTGCTGCTTTGAGCATCAATGAGATGAGCCTGTGACACGGGATGCATATCCTACATTGGGCTAGATGTTTCTCTGGTCCTCATCTCAGCTGGTGGGGCTGTGCAGTACTGCTTATGTGTGACTTGTTTTCTATAGATCCTAATAGAAAAGCCAGATCTCTGTCAACTTACAGGTAACAGACTTTCAATTCGGAGAAAAGCTGCACACGTGTGTAGTCCTGGCTCAGAAGAGTACTGGAACATTGCCCGTGTAGTCTGTAGCCCCAGCACCATGACTACTGGCTGATTGCAGGTATGTGCAGGCTTTAGTTAATGAAATTTACTTAAAGTATATGTAAACCCTCGCCTTGTAAGACAACCCATTCCATTTAAAATAGAAATGAAAGTCAAAACATTTGTGTATAGATAAAAAAAAAAAATGAATACCTTTCTTCCCCTGTTCATATACAGCTGAGAACAGAGAGAGCTGGGGGAGGAGAAACAGCAGCCGCTGAGCTTCCCAGTGAATGGCTGTGCAGGAGTTGGGGGGGGGGGGGAGGGGTTGAGGACAAGCCTGATCATTGGAGGAGAGCAGAGCACAACTGGAGAACTGACCATGCTTTGCTCTCATGCCTAGTGTGATCAGTTTTTAATAGGAAAGCAGAGGGACTGGTAGGAACCAGGGATTTTACACAAAGGATGCAATGAGAACAGGATGCTTTTTCATACAAATACATATCAGAAATATAAATGTTGAATTTACATATTCTTTAAAATTTGCAAATGGAAGACCTGCCATAAGGTTCTGCCATTGGGCATTTGAACGACTTGAAGCAAAGTTTAAGGCCTGTATGCAGCTTATGCCTAGTACACACGATCATAATCGGACGACTTAGTTTGTTTTTGTTGCATGCTATTCTCATATCAAAAATGAAGAGGTTACTGAAAGTTACGAAAATTCTCATACGACAGAATACAACTTTGGAAGTGATGTAATGTCCTGTATTCTTTTCTTTCTGAGCAGGCATGATCTTGGTCTCTCAATTTTTTTTTTCCAGACAAATACAGCACTGATTAAACGAAAATCGTTCACGCTGTTTATCGTACGAGAAATGTTTTTGCGCTTGTTCCTTTCGATATTGTCGCATGATCTGTCGTGAACGGCTGTTGAAAGCTAAGTAATAAGATTATAGAATGATCCTTCCAAAAGCGATTTTTGTTGTCCAATTTTCTGATCGTGTGTACGGGGGAATTAGTCCATGGCAGGGGCGGACTGACCATTTGGAAACTCGGGCACTGCCCGAGGGCCCGGGGTCAGTAGGGGGCCCCATGAGATGCCTCTGGTACCTTTTTCATAGGCTTTTTTGAGTTTGGGCAAAGACACAAGGGCCCCATGATCCCCTATTGCCCGGGGGCCCCATGAGTTGTCAGTCCGCCTCTGGTCCATGGATACAGGACTTGAAGCAACTGATAAGATGACAGATTTCTATATTTGTTGGCACAACACAATGCCTGCACTTCTGCACCTAACACAACTGTAGACCACGGCTTGCGTTTCGACAGCTTAACCAAAATGAAAATCAATCAGTTCTCTTATCTTTGCGTGGATGGAGGAATCTCCAAGACTGGCTAGTATAATCTGTGGCTGCCGAGCAGTGACTTCATCTGATAGGTCGCAGCCACTGCTTGGGTGCCAATTTATCAACTGGCTCAGCTGATTTTTAAATTGATTTTAGTTGAGTCAGGTGTTGCTTGCGGGGACACTCACTGCTTGAATTTTGGCTGATTCTGCAGGAATCGGCTGAAATCCAAGCTATCTACAGGGTTCTTTAGCAGATTTTCTTTTGGGAAAAAAAAAGCAAAAAACCTGGAAGTAAAAGCGACCAGCTGCTTCTACCTTTTTGGTTTCTGTAACAATATTCTTGTGAATAACATCAGTGTTTGCAGCAGGTTAGTATGAAATTGCATCTATACAACCTTACTGCCCACACAGCATGTGCAGGAGCCACAGTTGGCTTTTGATGTGTTAATCCACTTGAATGTGGCATCTATTGAGCAGCCTGTATGTAAGAGGGTTGATGTTGCAAGTCACTGAGCTGTGATTACATTCCTGTCGCTAGAAATGTCTCTGCAAAGCTGAATGATTTTCTGCCATGTGCTTTGCGTGGTTTCAATTGCTAAGATCCCCGTAGGAGTATACTTTGATTTAAGCCCAAGTGTGCGGCTTCTCCATTTAATTAGCCATTTCATCATTTGATGAGGCACAGTTAGAAATTCCCTACTTGAGGATTGTTCCATCTAAAGATACTTTATTGCAGTTCCCCTAACTCGCCACAGAGAGCCTATCTGCAGTTCTAAGCTACATCTGCATGCCAGCCTTCAAATACACGTGCTGGTTGGTGTTCCTGTGGCACTGGAGGTCTGTGTGTCACCTAGGGATCTTCACCATGTATGATAACTTGATTTCATGTACGGTACCTTAAGTGCTCGTTCACACCGATGCAATTTGTTGACAGTATAAATCGCATAAGTGTGCGTGGCCTATGATCGGTAATGGAACCATTTTAATTGTTGTGACTCCAATTTCATCAGAGTCACACCGATTTGAAAAGTTGTTCCTGCACTACTTTTGCTGATTTTTCTGGTATTGCTTGCATTGACATCTGTGCATGAACTCACTCAGATGTCTTACAAGTCACACCTGACGTTGTACTGACATGCGACTTTGAAATTTTAAAGTTGTATTCAGTGTGAACCAAGGCTAACGGTGCACTCCAATCCGTTTATAATTAAGGTTCAAAATGTTTACAGGGAGCACTGCTTACTTGTTCATTACATTGGCTTTGTCAGTTTTTCTACCTAGTTCATTTAGGCCTGTTTCACATCTATATGTTTTTAGTGCTTTTTGCAGAAACGCGCTACGTGGCTAAATTGTTAGCATTTCCACCTGACAGCACTAGGGTCATTGCTTCGAATCCCAACCATGGCACCACCTGCCTGGAGTTTGCATGTTCTCCCTGTGCCTGGGTGGGTTTCCTATCACACCCCAAAGACATGCTGGTAAGTTAATTGGATCCTGTCTAAATTGGCCCTAGTATGTGTATGTATGAATGTAAGTTAGGGACTTTAGATTGTACACCCCTTGAGGGTTAGGGACTGATGTGAATGTACAATATATATGTAAAGTGCTGCGTAAATTGACGGCACTATAGAAGTACCTAAAATAAAAGAATGCAAGCCTTTTTATGAATGGAGGAGATGCTAAGTGATCAATCTCTGGTGTGCTGAGTGTGCTGCAGTTGGAACTACAAGTCAAGTGGGGCTCTGAAGGGGGAGCACTAATTGGAGCACTACGCACAGAGAATTGCTATGGTTAAGTTTTTCTACTGTATCACTTAATATTCACACCGGATGCGGACGGGGTTTTTTTTTTTTTTTTTCGGAACTTTCATTTTTTTTTTAAACTTTTATGTTTGCACAATTATTGGGACTTAAAAATGTGTGTGTATGTATACGTGTGTGTGTGTGTGTGTGTGTGTGTATGTATGTATATATTCACATACATATATACATATATATATATATATATATATATATATACATATATATATATATATATATGTATATATATATATATGTATGTATATATGTATGTATATGTATGTGTGTGTATATAAATAGAGAGAGAGATATATAGATATATAATATTTATTTTTTTCATACAATTTCACTGTATACACAGTTTCATGGCATTGTATATGTTTGCACTCACACATTTGTTCACCGGTACACATATGTGATTTTGCTAGCAGCAGCCAGTCTAATTGATCAGTCCTCTGCGCAGGTTATACTCACAAGTCACAGCGTTGGACATTTGGCACCCACAGGAGATTGCTGCCTGAGTAAAAGTAAGATATGTAACAAACGCTGCAGCAGGCAAGAATGGGGCACACATCATCATAGTGAACTTTGAAATGAAAGGCACCTCTGAACATGATCGCGCATTTTCACATTGTCACACAGCGTTTTCAAATCTCGGTGATTCCGCCCGTCATCTGAAACTCATTAATGTGAATGGAGCTTAAGCCTTGTCAATAGGGTGTGATGTCCCTGGTGACTTCAAGATGGACTTGTGAAATTGCTCCCCAATTTGAGGAACTGTCATAACCCACTTTTTCTTGGCTCTTGTCCAAGAGGAAATAGGTGAATAGAGACCTGCTTGTAGAGAAGATTGTTACTGTCCTGGGGATTTACTTTCTGCTGAACAAATGTTTATTTCAGGGGACAGTTATGATGATAAATGCTGTACATTTAAAAGACTAAATGTTTTTTCTGCTGCTACCGCTCTTCTTCCTGCTGAAGAGTAAACTCTGGGTATTCCTCTGTTGGGTTTCTTGCAGCAGTAAGAAGGCTTAGAGACGACGCTGTCCGTGTCTAATGCTATATAAAGAGCTATTAGGTGACAATATATACAATTATTATTTTGGAACAAAATAAAAATCAGAAAAGTTTATAATTAGATGTAACAGCCAACACAATACAGTATAACAAAGCTATTGCCCGGAGAGCCTGGACTTATTTTAGATCCATTTTCCTTTACATATAGCTTTACCAAGACAAGTCCTATCAGTGTGTCACCTAAAGGAGCTCAGTATAATGTCCGTACCAAAGCCATACACATAGACAAGTACTGAGCATTGGTTAGGTCTCACCTGTGCAAAATACAGTATAAAACTCGTAAAAAGTAGAAAACTATAACAAAATTGCACAACCTGGGAGGTTGACTTTATCCATAGTGAAATAAAACTAAGAAGAAGACCTGAAAATACTGAAAAAGACAGCTTATTATAAGTGTTTCTAAGCGCACCAAAAAGCATGAAAAACACGTCAAACACGCATGTGCAAAAGGATAAAGCGCACTGCAGACATGGATCAAACACAAACTACATAGGTGTGAATCAGGCCTAAGTCAGTAATCTGATGGTCCAGGAACCTTGAATTGTGATCTATCAGAAAAATTCTTAAACACGCCCACTAAGGACTCTATTTTGTTCTCACATGTGTATAAATAGTAGTTACCAAAAAGCTTCACACCCTCACTAATCTGTTTCAAAGCAGCCTTGGAAGATGAATGTGGTGATAGAGGAAGCAGAGGGAGAGATGATGTTGCTCAGCATCAATCATCAAGAAGTGCTTTGCAGTGACCTTGTTCTGGATTCTTGCTGCAGGCGGTTATACAAAATTCAGGTTAAATGGACAGTGCAAAAAAAAAAAAAAAAAAACCTGCTAGAGGTATAAAATGCAAGCACCTAGATTTGCCTGCACATACATGCAGTGGTGTCTAAAATCTTCTTAGCATGGCCAAAGTCATGTCAATCTTGCATGCAAAGCTTCCATGCTTTTAGATAGTATTGGACCTTGCTGCTGCGCTCTGCCTTTTGGACTATCACTTTGGATCAGAATGTTCAAAACACAGGAACTGGTGGGCAGGCTTTGACACTTTGTCACTTGGCAGAATGGCCCTACATTCCTGTAATAGTAGGGAATGAGTGCCTTTGCTTTTTTTAATGACAGATTCTCTCTAAGCTGAATTTGAGTGAACCTTTTAGTTTTTGCACATCTGCAATTATTTGTATTTTATTACAGGTACTTATATAGCGCCGTCATTTTACACAGTAATATATATATACACACACACAGTGGGGATCGAAAGTTTGGGCACCCCAGCTAAAAATTTGTATTAATGTGCATAAAGAAGCCAAGGAAAGATGGAAAAATCTCCAAAAGGCATCAAATTACAGATTAGACATTCTTATAATATGTCAACAAAAATTAGATTTTATTTCCATCATTTACACTTTCAAAATAACAGAAAAAAAAATGGCGTCTGCAAAAGTTTGGGCACCCTGCAGAGTTAATATCTTGTACTGCCCCCTTTGGCAAGCATTTGGCACCCAGAGGAGATTGCTGCCTGAGTAAAAGTAAGAAATGTAACAAATGCTGCAGCAGGCAAGAATGGGGCACACATCAACAGAGCGAACTTATTTTTCCTGTACAGATGGACAGAAACCATTCCGCTTTAAGCCTTGACAATATGACGTGATTTCTCGGACTTCTTAAAGATGAACTTGTGAAATGGCTCTCCTGATTTGTAGAACTGTCATCATAACCCACTTTTTCTTGGCTCTTGCCCAGGAGGAAATAGGTGAATAGAGACCGGCTTACAGGGAAGACAGTGGGACTGTCAAGGGGATTTACATTCTGCTGAACGAATGTTTATTTCAGTGGACAGTTATGATGACAAATGCCGTACATTTAAAGGACTAAATGTTTTTCTTTTCTGCTGCTACCGCTCTTATTCCTGCTGCAGAGTAAACTCTGGATATTCCTCTGTTGGGTTTCTTGCAGCAGTAAGAAGGCTTAAAGACTGTTCTGTCCATGTCTAATGCTAAATAAAGAACTATTAGGTGGCAATATATAAAATATGTAATTATTTTGAAAAAAAAATCAAAGTATGTTAGAATTAGATGTAACAGCCAACACAATACAGTATAACAAAGCTATTGCCCGGAGAGCCTGGATTATTTTAGATCCATTTTCCTTTACATAAAGCTTTACCAAGACAAGTCCTATCAGTGTGTCACCTAAAGGAGCTCAGTATAATCTCCGTACCAAAGCCATACACATAGACAAGTACTGAGCATTGGTTAGGTCTCACCCTGTGCAAAATACTGTATAAAACTGTAAAAAAATTATAGAAAATTACAAAAACATGTACAATTATAGAAAACTATCACAAAGAAAATTGCACCTCCTGGGAGGCTGACTTTATCCATAGTGACACAAAACTAAAAAGACCTGAAAAGACCGAAAAGAACAGCTTATTATAAGGGTTTTTAAACCCAAAAACTAAAAATTGTTTATATTGCAGCTCAGCAGCCCTTAGATGTGGTGGCTGCATTCATTTTTTTACCCTTTACGTTCACCTGGCAATGTTCCAAATGACAACACACTTCTTGTCGCTTCATGTGTACACTCATTTCCCCACTGTATCTATGGAGGGACCCATGGCTGTCACAGGTTGGACATCAAACGTCTTGTAACAAATCCATCCAGCACCTAACCCTTACTTCCACTTGTTGGGAGTGCAGGGCTAATGGTGATGGCGTTTTAATTCTTAGAAAAGAGAACTTCAGTGCTGGCCCTTTCTTTTATGGACTGCAGATGTGTCTGCCTGTTCATCACCATTACATGGTGAATTGATGGGATTTTTAGTTTACACATTAAGGTGCCATTCACATCTGGCAATTTGGGATCGTGGACAGAATTGCCAGAATTCTGCTCACGATACCAAATTGCACTGCAATCATGGTAAAATGCACCACGTGTTTCGGCGCCATTCATTTTTAATAGCACCTCAAACGCAGTGCTCCTTTTTGGATGACAAGCTTTGCGTGTGGCGTTTTGCTGCATGATATATGACGCAACAATCATGGCAAAACTGCACCGTGTTAAAAATGAATGGCACCCAAACACGCATGGTGTGTTTTGCAACTATTGCAGCGCGATTTTTGAAACATGGGTATAATTGCATTGATTCTGCATGAGATCCCAAATCGCCAGATGTGCACAGGGCCTAAAGGTAAGGTCTTTGTGCTTTCTGTCTAATTCACAGAAATCGGCATGGACACTGCATTTCTGGCAAGCTCAACAGGTATTTTCTGTACTTGCTACAAATATTCTTTAAACGGAACTAAACCCACCAATTTTACATGTTTTTCAAAATGATTACATTCAAGGCGAGCCTCGAAAGAAAACTTTTGCAGTTACTATTGCTCTTATGTTGGTTCTCAACCAAAATCTCAAACCATGTAATGGCTGGTGTCATAACTGACCATGTGCATCGCCATGGCAACTGCAGATCAAAAAGGTTTAGTTCCAAATTAACCCTAAAATAATGCAGCCACCAAATGTAAGGACTGGCAAGGTGTAATACATAATATTTTTGTTTTAGGGTTTAGATGTTTGAAGATGAAAAAGTAAGGCAGGTCATAGCCAACACAACCAAAACTGAGTAGCTGTAGTCACTGATCAGCGAACGTTTTGCGTGAGGATGGTCACACATGGATCCCTACCTAACCAATTGATCCGTTTTTTTGTTTTTTCACCTGGTAATGCTCCAAACAACACACTTCTTGTTGCTTCGTGTCTACACTTATTTCCCCATGGTATCTATGGAGGAAGCCAGGGTTGTGTCACAGACTAACCAGCGGGATGGAAAAAAAAGAGACCTGATTCCTCCATCAACAGAAACAAGTTTAATGGAGGAATACCTCCCGGGACATTTTATTCTGACAGGACCCGCTGCTCTCAGAATACAGTGATCAGCAGCTGGGCTGCAGCTGCTGAACAACAAACGTTTTTCAGTATGTCCCTTTCACAGAATTTGATGAAATGAATGACAGAGTGGGGACGGCCACACATTGACCAAAATTCAGCCTTTCCCTGCATAACTGGATGAATTTTGATCAGCCTGTGCTCAGCTTAAAGTGGAGTGAAGCCCCCCCCCCCCCTCCAAAAAAAAAAAAAAAAGCTGCTGGCTTTTAATATTAGGGCACTTACCTGTCCATGCATCCAGCGGTGTCCTCACCCCAAACCAGTTCTTCAGTCGGTTGTTGGGGGTTGGCGCCACCATCTTAACTAAGGGAAACCAGCAGTGAAGCCTTACAGCTTGACAGCTGGTTTCCTAATGCACGTGCACAAACCGCGGTGCACTTTTTCAATGGGCCGCAGTCCTGAGCCTCTTCAGAGGGCTGGGGGGGGTGTCAAACGGAGCTGGAAGTGGGAGCAGGCACCTGTCAAAACCAGGTACCTGCTCCTCCCTCCAAAAGGTGCCAAATATGGCAGCGGGGGGGGGGAGTTGGCAGATAAGTAGAACTTCCACTTTTGGGTGGAGCTCCACTTTAAAAAAGATAAGGTGCTAATTAGACCCCTTTTACATGGGACAGATCTGTTTTGCTCAGCGGGAGATCTGACTGCTGATCCCCTCCTAAGCAGAGTGGGTGTATGACGCAGACTGAACCTGCTCTGCTCTATAGGTGGTCGGGTATTTATACCCAACTTATCCCCTGATCTGATGTGCCTACATGGAAGAGGACGGATCTTCTTCTATTTTGTTTTTAGTGGATCAGGTTGGATGTAGGCGGTTGTAACTAGACACGTCTGTTTACACCTGCCGGTCCATAGAAATAAGTGGGCTGTCCGATCATGTCAGCCTGAAAAACTGACAGGTGGACCTGATCGGAACGGTTGTGTGAAAGGCGCCTAACTTGAAAAAAGACTATGTCATATATCATTTTTTTTTTTATGTCACAAAGTTACTTTGGAAATTTTAACACAAAATGTTTCATCACAGAGTAGAGAACAGGAATGAGTTTACAAACGCTGTGCTTAATTGTCTGTGATCATATATTCAGGCACCATCTGTGGGTTTCTCAGCAATTTTAGGATTATGTTAAA
>NW_028318095.1:25112500-25161052 GCF_062004578.1 Staurois parvus
AATTTTTTTGCATTTTTTTTTTTTTAAACCTAGAAGTTTTGCCTTTCCCTTTGATAGCTTGTCTAAAGAAAAGAGAAAATTGTACACAGAAAAACCTGGCTTTGTGGCAGTATGGTGATTCCAGGAAGCCAGACCGATGTCTTACCACCTTTCTTTCTCAATGAGAGGTCTGCCTGTCTGTGGCCATGAGCTCTCCATCTTCCTTAGCTCTACCTCTATCTATAATACTACAGACGTCTGATACGTCTTGTTGCATGCGCTGCTTAGCCAAGTTCTTGATGTTAAGATTCAGTAGACATCCTTCAAATGTGAGCTCCTGCCAGCTTCTACTGCTGAATAGAGTTTCTAATCTTTTTAATTAAAAACACTTAATCCTCTGTGCAACAAATGGAGTCAACATTTTATGTTAGCCAAGGGTTGTTTTTTTATTTTTAGTTTATTCCAAAACTCCCTGCTGTCAATGTATTTAATTGGAAAATAATTATATTTGACAGTTAATATAAAATGACTATATATAATATATGCAATTTGCATGACATTTTATGAAAAAGTGAGATTTATTTGTAAGGTTTTTATTTTTTTGTTTTGTTTTGTTACAAAAACAAGATGCATGTGTATCTTCAGTAACCCAGCATGAAACAACTCCTTCCCCTTTTTCTGTGCAGGAGCTTTCTGTATTAAAGACCAGTCAATGCTGCTCTCTTTCCTTGTGCAGGATGGCTGGTCTTCCCTCTGCCCACAGTTCTGTCTGCACAAGCTACAGTTGCAAGAAAAAGTATGTGAACCCCTTAGGATTACGTGGAGTTTTGCATGAATTGGGCATAAAATGTGCTCTGAACGTCATCTAAGTCACAACAATAGAGCACAGTCTGCTGAACATAATACTACACAAACATTAGATGTTGCCATGGTTTAATTGCACATAACATGTAAACATTCACAGTGCAGGGAGGAAAAAGTATGTGAGGCCCTAGCTTAATGACTTCTCCCAGAGCTAATTGGAGCCAGGAGTGAGCCAACCTTGACTCCAATCAGTGTGATGATATTGGATGTGTTGCTGACAGCTGTCCTGCCCTTAAAACACACACACCTGTTTTGGGTTTACTGGTTTCAAGAAGCACTGTCTGATGTGAACCATGCCTCACAGAAAAGAGCTCTCAGAAGACCTACGATCAAGAATTGTTGACTTGCATGAAGCTGGAAAGGGTTACAAAAGTATCTCCAAAAGCCTTGATGTTCATATGTCCATGGTAAGACAGACTGTCTACAAATGGAGAAAGTTTAGCACTGTTGCTACTCTCCCTAGGCGTGGTCGTCCTGTAAAAATGACTGCAAGAGCACAGCACAGAATGCTGCATGAGGTAAAGAAGAATCCCAGAGTGTCAGCGAAAGACCTACAGAATTCTCTGGCACATGCTAACATTTTTGTTGACACATCTACAATAAGGAAAACATTAAACAAGAATGGAGTACATGGGAGGACACCACGGATGAAGCCATTGCTGTCCAAAAAGAATATTGCAGCATGTTTGAAGTTTGCAAAAGAGCACCTGGATGTTCCACAGCACTACTGGCAAAATATACTGTGGACAGATGAAACCAAGATTGAGTTGTTTGGGAAGAACACACAACACTATGTGTGGAGAAAAAAAGGCACAGCACACCAACATCAAAACCTCATCCCCACTGTGAAACATGACGGAGGGAGCATCATGGTTTGGGGCTGCTTTGCTGCCTCAGGGCCTGGACGGATTGTTGTCATTGATGGGAAAATGAATTCCAGAGTTTATCAAGACATTTTGCAGGAAAACGTACGACCATCTGTCCACCAGCTGAAGCTCCGCAGAGGATGGGTGATGCAACAGGACAATGACCCAAAGCATACAAGTAATTCAACAAAACAATGGCTGCAACAGCACAGAATACGCCTTCTGGAGTGGCCCAGTCAGAGTCCTGACCTCAGCCCGATTGAAATGCTGTGGCATGAACTTAAGAGAGCGATTCACACCAGACATCCCAGGAATATTGCTACACTGAAACAGTTTTGTGAGGAGGAGTGGTCCAAAATTACTCCAGATCGTTGTGCAGGTCTGATCTGCAACTACAGGAAACGTTTGGTTGAGGTTATTGCTGCCAAAGAAGGGTCAACCAGTTATTAAGTCCAAAGGTTCACATACTTTTTCCTCCCTGCACTGTGAATGTTTACATGTTATGTGCAATTAAACCATGGCAACATCTAATGTTTGTGTAGTATTATGTTCAGACTGTGTTCTTCTATTGTTGTGACTTAGATGACGTTCAGAGCACATTTTATGCCCAATTCATGCAAAACTCCACGTAATCCCAAGGGGTTCACATACTTTTTCTTGCAACTGTATATGCACCACAATGATGTCAATGCTGCATTTACAAGGTAATGTGATAGCATTTGGTGCATTTAAAGTGGATTTTTTTTTCCTTTTTGCAGCTATTGAGGAATATTTTGAAATTAAAGTTTTTCCCGTGGAGTTCAACTTCACAAATCCGCTACACCAGCAATTTGGCAGAGTGGATTTGCCCTGCCAGTGGATATTGGCTAGCTGATCAGCATGTAGTGAAGTAGTAGCACAAAAGAAGAAAAAAAAATGGCACTGAAGATGTTGACTGTACTAAAAAGGTCAATGATGAAAAAAAAATCCATTAAAGTTCAATAAAGTAACAATTCTGTTTATAACAGGAGATGTTGGTAAAGCAGCCTTAGCGGGAGCACCCTTAGGAGTGAAGCAAGAGCTCTGTAAGCATATAGAAAAAACAGTGGGGCGACATATTAAGTGCAGCATATAAACACCTAAATTTTTTTAAAAAGTGTGACAATTGGCAACTCACATATAAATGAAGATAAGCAGGCATATAAAATATTCCATGGCTGATCATATGCAATCTCTGGTATAATCCTCAGTTGATATCAGCAGGGCAGCTGTAGCAATATGACCAGGAAGCTGTCGACTGCTGCAGCAACCAACATGGAGCGCACAATGGCACCGGGCCAGAACTGATGATGTGGATATGGGCGGTAATATATTTTGAAGCTTCCGCTTCTTCCTTAGCACTTATTGGCTGTCATAGAAGGCAGTCAGATAAGGGCTCCGAGTGGGAGGGGCAGGACTGCAGCCCAGCTATGGACTTGCTGATAATTTAAAGGGGAGCTCTCACTATTTGGCAACTGTTGTAGCAACATAATAATGAAGACAAAGCGGGGTATTTTTACAAGACATTCAGCCCGATCAACATCATGAAAAATGTAGAATTAAAATAGAAAAACATTGTAGCAAAATTATATACAGCTGGTAAAATAAGTATTGAACACGTCACCATTTTTCTCAGTAATTATATTTCTAAAGGTGCTATTGACATGAAATTTTCACCACATGTTGGTAACAACACATGCCATCCATACATACATACATAGAAACCAAAACAGGTTCAGAAATTATGTGTAAATAAAATGGAATGACACAGGGAAAAAGTATTGAACACACTAACTGAAATTTATTTAATACTTTGTACAAAATCCTTTGTTGGTAATGACAGCTTCAAGCTGCCTCCTGTGTGGAGAAACTAGGTGCATGCATTGCTCAGGTGTGATTTTTTTTGGCCCATTCTTTCACGCAAAAAGTATTCAAATCTTGAAGATTTTCTATTGGTTTCAAGTCAGTCCATTGGCTGGGCCATTCTATCAGCTTTATTTTCTTTCTATGAAACCAATTGAGTTTCCTTGGCTTTATGTTTGGGATCATTGTCTTGCTGAAATGTCTACCCTCGTTTCATCTTCATCATCCTGGTAGATGGCAGCAGATATTTAGCAATCACATTTTTCCATTCATCCTTCCTTCAAGGATATGAATTTGTCAGTACACCATGCTGAAAACCAGCCACACACTATGATGTTCCCACTTCCAAACTTCACTGTTGGTATGGTGTTTTTGGGGTGATGTGCAGTGCCATTTGACCTCCAGACGTGAATTATGGCATCCAAAGAGTTCAATAATGGTCTCATCTGACCAGACTATACTCTCCCAATATTTCACAGGCTTGTCTAAATGTTGTGCAGCAAACTTTAAACAAGCTTCAACATGCCTTTTCTTCAGCAATGGAGTCTTGAGTGGTGAGCATGCATACACGCCATGGCAGTTGAGTGCATTACTTATTGTTTTCTTTGAAATAATTGTACCTGCTAATTCCAGATCTTTCTGAAGCTCTCCACAAGTGGTCCTTAGCTCTTGGACAACTCTTCTGGTAATTATTTTCACTCCTCTGTTAGAAATATTTTGAGGAGCAACTGGTCATGGCCGGTTTGTGGTGAAATTATGTTTTCTACTTCCAGATTATGGCCCCAACAGTGCTCACTGGAACATTCAGA
The DNA here is from genome assembly GCF_062004578.1 of Staurois parvus. Classification (NCBI taxonomy): domain Eukaryota; kingdom Metazoa; phylum Chordata; class Amphibia; order Anura; family Ranidae; genus Staurois; species Staurois parvus. The sequence goes on from NW_028318095.1 coordinate 25,116,900, forward strand.
AGTTTAGAAATCCTTCTGTAACCGATGCCATCAGTATGTTTTGCAACAATAAGGTTACAAAGGTCTTGAAAGAGCTCTTTGCTTTTACCCATCATGAGATGTTTCTTGTGACACCTTAGTAATGAGACTGCTTTTTATAGGCCATCAGTTGAGACAGAACCAACTGATAATGATTTGCACTGACAAGGGGCAGGATTGCTTTCTAATTACTGATAGATTTCAGCTGGTGTGTTGGCTTTCCATATGTTTTTGCACCTCCCTTTCTTTGTGTGTTCAATACTTTTTCCCCTGTGTCATTCCATTTTTTACACAAAATTTAATTTCTGAACATATTTGCTTTGCTTTGGTTTCTTTGTATGTATGGATTGCATGGGTTGTTACTGACGTGGTGAAAATTTCATATTAATAGCACCTTTAGAAATATATTTGAAAAATGGCGACGTGTTCAATATTTATTTTACCAGCTGTAAGTGTCAGGAATGGACTTGCCAATAACGGTGGGACTCACCTGCCTTGTGGGCTGCAGTACCAGGGCTGGCCAGTGGGTGCTCTCAGCAATCAGAGACTCACCCCTGCAGTCAGCCAAAACACCTGAAGCTGATTGCAGGGGTTGTATTTAAGGAATGGCCAGACTCAGTCAGGGCCTTGGTGTGTGTTTTTCCATGGGCCCCTGTATCTTGTAACCTGCATTCCTGTTCCTGTTTCTGCCTGAGTTGTTGCCGACCCTGCCTGATCCTGACCTCTGCTGACTTCTCCTGTTTGATCCCTGGCTTGTGACCCTGACCATTCTCTGCCTGACCCCCTGTACCTACCTGTCCGTTAGTTGCTGTACCCGGCTCGTGACCTGACTACTCTCCGCCTGCTCCTCCTGTACCTACCTGCCCGATAGTTATCGACCCGGCCTGCCTGACCTGTTGTGCTCTATATGTGTATGTACCTGTGTATCTATATCAGTTTAGGTTTGGGTTTGTTTGACCTTGTTGTATGTATTTGTGTTACCTTGGGGTTTGGTGCACTGCGTTTATATTTGTATTGTTAGTCTTAATAAATTGTCTTATTTATACCATATCTGAAGCCTGTGTTTCCCTGTGTCAGTGCACACACCTCTGGTCATACCCGGAGCCCTGACAGTAAGTGAGGTCACTGGAGAATGTTGCTCTTTTTGATAGTAATTCATTCATGTACATAATGTGGAGGATTTAATAATACTTTAAAACTAACCACACAGTTGAAAGTTATACAAATTGTGTGTTTTTTTTTTTTTTGTTTTTGTTTTTTTTTTAAAGCCATGATGCGGATTTCAGAAGTCTTCCTCCCAAGCTTCATGGTTTTACTCCAGATTTGGGCACTTTTCCAGAGTGCAGACACAAATTTTTATGAATTTTTTTTGCACTTGTTTCAGATTTTTACTGTGCTTTCTTGTAATGGATGTCCGTTTAGGCACACCTAACCAAACTCATTCAGGGTTTTTAAATTGCATATCTCTGTCCTAGTGTTTGTCTCATTATAGATTCAATTGTGTGTTAAAGCAGGGCTCGACAAATCCCAGGTGCTAGGTCGCAATGTCGATAAGTAATTGCATCCTGGCACCAGGGTTCACACTGTCTTCCATAGACTTCTGGGGGAAGTGGCGCCCCGTAGACTTCTGGGGGAAGTGGCGCCCCGTAGACTTCTGGGGGAAGTGGCGCCCCGTAGACTTCTGGGGGAAGTGGCGCCCCGTAGACTTCTGGGGGAAGTGGCGCCCCGTAGACTTCTGGGGGAAGTGGCGCCCCGTAGACTTCTGGGGGAAGTGGCGCCCCGTAGACTTCTGGGGGAAGTGGCGCCCCGTAGACTTCTGGGGGAAGTGGCGCCCCGTAGACTTCAATGGGAATACTCCTGTCAGTCCTATGTAAACACTTATCTCTGTATGCCACTCTACTCTGTCACTTGCAAGTTTGGAATTCACCACCACAAACTCAAACATGTGAGGAAAAAAAGGACATACATTTAATTTGGTTGCAGCTCTGCATGACCGCGAAATTATCAGTTAAAGTAACGCAGCGCTGTATCGCAAAAAATGGCCTGGTCAGGAAGGGGGGGGGGGGGGGTTAAACCTTCTGGAGGGCAAGTAAAGATTTTTTGGGGGTTTTTATAATGTGGAAACCAGAGTAGATTTTTTTATTTTCTTTTAATATTATGCACTGTTTTTTCTTTAGCTTGAGCTGTTTATCTTTAACAGGCTTTTAACAAACCTTAGAAAGGAAACATTGAAAAGCTTGTGCAATGGAGCATTCAGATCCACCTGCTGGGTGAACAAAAGACTACCTAATTTTCATAGGAAATTTTTCATATTTACCTGACCTTCCCAATGCTTATTTTTACAGCCTTGACCATAGTAAATAAAGTAAATCTGCATAAGACCGCTATACATTTTTTTCCTAAGGTTCTATACAAAACTCAGGGCGAAATAAATGTTGGAGATTGACGACAGCAACACATCACTCCCTGTTCTTGGTTGCTCAGATGCCTTAAATCGACTGTGTCACTTGTCAACTAAGAGCAAAGTCTTTTGTTCTGTGGTTTCAGAAACCGGAGGCAGAGCACAAAGGATCTGAAGACAGGGAAATGTGAGAAGCTCTGGGGCACAACTAATCATTAATGTTTTCACAACAGCGTTCTTGTATAACCACTGCTTTGCTTCCAGCTTCCCGGCTCAGGAGCGAGCCAACGTGTGCGTATGAGAGTGAGGCGCGGAAGAGGTACCGCAGCATCACTCTCACGGTTTAATGGCTGTCAAACTCCATGTCTATGAATGAATGAGAGTGTGGGAAATAGGCAGGGAGATGTCCACTGGGCCACTTTAGTCAAACATGCTTGAAACTGGATCCTAATGGATATGTTTAACAGGCCTTCGTGTGGTTATCATTGTAAGTGTAGTGTGGGAAGGAACACTAGTAACTACAACAAGCAAGATGACCTTCCCGCTGTTTTGTCCCATCTAAGCCTTAAAGTTATACTCCAATGAAACATGAGTTTTTACTTGTAAAGGGCCAATCTTTCTGCTGGGTAGCTCCAGTCCTAATTTTGTATGGTGGTAGTCTCTGCTTTCTTTAACCCTGTGTGTGTTGATGCCTTTTTTTTATTAATGCATTAAAGACTCGTTCATACCAGGTGCATTTTTCAGCCTTGACCATTGCAGTCCTAGTGAAATGTCACTTGTGAGATTTCAATAAAGTTCTAACAAAAAAAAAGTACAGATGCCCCAGGATTGGTGCATCATCACACTTTCCTCCCAACGCAAAATGTTAGACATATGTTGCCAAAGAGGTGTTATTGTACAGATCCACGTGATTGCTTCGAAGTAGTTATTATGAGTTATTGCACTATATTAAGAACAATGGTGAAAGTAGATGTGTGAAGCCTGAAATTGTCAAACCTGAGCTAATAAAATGGTAGCATGCTTTGAGTGTTATTTCTTTATCCACTTAAAGACCCATAAATATAAGTAAAACTTAACATCTTTTTGCTAGAAAACTACTTAAGAAAAAAAATATATATGTGTGTATATATATATTTTCAGTGGTACCTTGGTTTACAAATTTAATGTGTTCTCCGGGACGTTTCGTATTGCAAAAAATTTGTGAACCGTAACACGGTTTCCCATAGGAATGCATTGAGAACCAATTAATCCGGAGGTCAGAAAAAAGTTGTAAAAAAAGTCTTATCTGTTCAAAACTCTTTATAAAGTGCACATTAAAGGAATAAATACTGTACAGGGACATGTTAAAAAATGTCGAGAGTGGCTCCAAAACGCCTTGCAAAAAACGCTCCCAGACCTCCACACTCGACACCACGTGCTACCCTCAGACTCCAGCATGCACGGAGCTGTGCTATAAACCTCCCAGGCGCAATGCATCCTGCGGAAACTTGCTTCGTATTGTAAAAAAAATTTACAAACCGAGGCATTATTTTCAATGGATTTTCATTTGTAAACAAAAAATTACGTAAACCGAGGCACCACTGTATGTATGTATGTGTATGTATGTATATATATCTATATATATATATATATCTCTATCTATCTATCCTTTTTTTTTTTTTTTTGCAGAGACCGTAGAGAATAAAATGGTGGTCGTTGCAATTTTTTGATGTCCCACGGTATTTATGCCACAGTTTTTCAAACAGAATTTTTTAGTTAGAAGTACAATTTAATTTATTTTATTGCAGGAAAACACAATATGCAATCCAATTTTTTGGGAAAATATAAAAGATGATGTTATGCCAAATAAATAGCTACCCAACATGTCATGCTTTAACATTGTGCCAGGCTACGGTGCTTAAAAAGCTCCATAGACGACTCTTTAAAAATGTTTAAAGGCTTCCAGTTTAGAGTTACAGAGGAGGTCTAACACTAGAATTATTACTTTCTCTATAATGTTCAATGTAAACATCCCTTGTGATAACAATAAAGCATGACAGGTCCTCTTACTGGAGAAATCTGGGGTCTATAAGACATACGGCTGTGTGGGGGCACCGTGGAGCACTGCAGGAGTTAATTGAATCTTCCTGTCAATATATCTGCTTGCACGTACATCCTGTACAGGCAAAAAGATAGACTGACAGGTCTGCAGGAGACCTGCATGGCACCAGCGATCTACTGATAGCTGGTGCAATGAATTACAGGCTCCTACAGACGAAAATAATAAATGCACATTTTTTTTTTTACTTGCAAAAAATGTGCATTTATTATTTTTGGTCAAAAGGTGACCTTATCCTTTAAAGGATAAGTCCACCTTTGGGAACATGTAACATGTTCCCATAGCTGTAGCCGAGCACAAAAAAATGCACAATTTTTGCAGGAAAAAAAAATGTTCATTTATTATTTTTGCCCAAAGGAGCCTGGAAAGCATTGCACCTTTAAGCATTGCAGTAGAATGTCAGTGAATTATACAGAGGTGGAGGGTCGATTAGATCAACAGAGTCGGAAGGGTGAAAGGGTAAGTACACATTCAGATGCCATTCAAATGTTTCCTTATCCTTTTAAAGAGTTAACCTTTTCATTTTTTTTTTTCGAAAAGGTGAACAAATCCTATACACCTTCCTCACCCCCCACGGTCCCTGATATACTTAAGCTTGAAAGAGCAGGGCCCTCGATCCCCTCATGTTTTGCATTGTATTGGTATTGTTCTGTCACATGTTCTGTCCCCCTTTGTAATGTACAGCGCTGAGCGAACTATTGGCGCTTTATAAATACTGAATAATAATAATAATAATAATAATATACTTGCCTCCAGGGATGCTGAGCTGTCAGTGCCCATGCAGCCGGCCCAGTGGTCTGGGGATTTAAAATTGCTTCTCTTCTCCCTCTTCCCTGCGCAGTGTTTCCGGGAAGGACCAGAGGGATTCTTATTGATCTCCCTCCCTGTGCTAGCTAAACACCCTTGCACTTACCTTAGATCAGTGGGCAGTGTGGTTCAGGAGCCTGCACCATATTGGGTGGCGTTTTAGTCATTTTTTTATTTTGAACATGTAATCTTTGTATCAGGCTGAAACAATTCTTATTTTACATTCAGCAAGCATCTTTTTTTATTTTCAATAAATACAAGGATTTCTCTGTTTCGATGAGGCGGGGAGGAGGAGTGGATGACCTCATGATCACCACCACATCCAGTTAGAGAACACCTAGTATTCACTGATTAAAAAAAAAAACGCAAGCTGTTTGCTGAATGGTGGAGGTACAGGAACAGCTAACTCCCTGTGTTCTGTACAGTGGGGATCGAAAGTTTGGGCACCCCAGCTAAAAATTTGTATTAATGTGCATAAAAAAGCCAAGGAAAGATGGAAAAATCTCCAAAAGGCATCAAATTACAGATTAGACATTCTTATAATATGTCAACAAAAGTTAGAATTTATTTCCATCATTTACACTTTCAAAATAACAGAAAACAAAAAAATGGCGTCTGCAAAAGTTTGGGCACCCTGCAGAGTTAATATCTTGTACTGCCCCCTTTGGCAAGTATCACAGCTTGTAAACGCTTTTTGTAGCCAGCCAAGAGTCTTTGAATTCTTGTTTGAGGTATCTTTGCCCATTCTTCCTTACAAAAGTCTTCCAGTTCTTTGAGATTTCTGGGCTGTCTGTCACGCACTGCTCTTTTAAGGTCTATCCATAGATTTTCAATTATGTTGAGGTCAGGAGATTGTGAAGGCCATGGCAAAACCTTCAGTTTACGCCTCTTGATGTAATACCCCGTGGATTTCAAGGTGTGTTTAGGATCATTATCCATTTGTAGAAGCCATCCTCTCTTTAACTTCAGCTTTTTCACAGATGGCATCAAGTTACCATCCAAAATTTGCTGAAATTTTATTGAATCCATTTTTCCTTGTACTCGTGAGATGTTCCCTGTGCCACTGGCTGCAACACAACCCCAAAGCATGATTGATCCAACCCCATGCTGAACAGTTGGACAGAGGTTCTTTTCATTAAATTCTGTGCCCCTTCTTCTCCAAACGTACCTTTGCTCATTCCGGCCAAAAAGTTCAATTTTATCCTCATCGGTCCACAGAACTTGTTTCCAAAATGCATCAGGCTTGTCTATATGTTCATTTGCAAAGTTCAAACGATGATTTTTGTGGTGAGGACGTAGAAGAGGTTTTCTTCTGATGACTCTTCCATGAAGACCATATTTGTACAAGTATCTCTTTATAGTGGAATAGTGTACCACAACTCCAGTGTCTGCCAGATCTTTCTGGAGGGATTGTGCAGTCAAACGTGGGTTTTGAATTGTTTTTCTCACAATCCTGCGAGCTGTTCTGTCTGATATTTTTCTTGGTCTTCCAGATCTTGCTTTAACTTCCACTGTTCCTGATGACTGCCATTTCTTAATTACATTCCGAACAGAGAATAGTGACATCTGAAAACGCTTTGCTATCTTCTTATAGCCTTCTCCAGCTTTGTGAGCGTCAACTATTTTCAGTTTCACCTTTCTAGACAACTGCTTAGAAGAACCCATGGTGCTGATTGTTGGGGCAAGGTCAGATGAGTCTGGGCATTTAAAACCTTTGAGATTGACATCACCTGGTCTTCCCAGAAGATGATTGAGAACAATCCATGACACTGGCATTTCTCAGCTTTGCAAAGGGGGCAGTGCATGCTATAAATTCTGCAGGGTGCCCAAACTTTTGCAGACGCCATTTTTTTGTTTTCTGTTATTTTGAAAGTGTAAATGATTGAAATAAAATCTATTTTTTGTTGACATCTTATAAGAATGTCTAATCTGTAATTTGATGCCTTTTGGAGATTTTTCCATCTTTCCTTGGCTTCTTTATGCACATTAATACAAATTTTTAGCTGGGGCGCCCAAACTTTCGATCCCCACTGTATACAGAAAGCAAGTCGCCCCAGCAGCACCCAGAAAAGGACAACACTAACAAGTATGTAGCACCGACTACTGCAGTGAATTCTGACATCCTTAGCAGCCCTCCGGTTGTGATATATGGATAATTACGTAAAAATAAGCTGGCCCAGTATAATTTAAAAACAAAATTCCAGCAGTGCAGATTTAAAGCAGATGCAGCTCAGGATGAAATGATGGTTAAAGTAGAATTTTAGGCAAAATATATTTTTTCATTTTTGGATAGAATAAGAGAGGGTTATAACCCCTATCAGATTTGTTTTTGCCATCTGTGTCCCATTGGGGACATTTCCCCTCACTTCCTGTCCCATAGCCAAACGGGTAGGGTGAGGAAATATTTGCAAATTAAGGGAATTTCTTGGGGACCCCCAGGTCACCGGAGCTAGTGTCCCCATTGGATGATTTCTCTATTTGTTTTCTGGGGACCACCCCAAATTTTGGGTTTTTTTTTTCTTTCAATGATCATGGTGAACAGGACAAATGGAGACAGTGAATTTCTTTAATGGGGGCACAGACAGCAACTGACTGGTGTTCGAATCCCTCTGCACTCTATCCAAAAACAAAAATAAAAAGTGTTGCCTCTAGTTATACTTTATACTTTACAATGGTCAACTCCAGATCAGATGCACCAGTGAAGGAGCTCCTGTGACCCATTCACACCTTCACGTTCTCACGTGTTGCGTTAATGTTACGTCACGTGTTAATGTGCATTGCACCAAAAGTGCCCATTCAAATGAATAAGCTAACAACGCATTTGAACACACATTACAAAAAATGTTCTGAGGCAATACACAGTAGTATGTACTTGAAAGTGAACTGCACCTGTAACTTAGGCTTGTAACATGCGTTGTGGTAGTGCCCACTTTACTGTGCTGAAAGGGGTGTGTGTGAATGGTCCATTAGTAATCTCAGAAATTACTCAAATTTAAGTTAATTGTACCTGAAAACACTCTGCATTTGCCCATCGGCACAAGCCCTTTATTGTTTGCTTGGCTAAACTAAGATTAAAAGTGTGTTCTGTGTATAGGGCAGAGAGAGAAAGTGTTACTAAACCCAGGACCCTGCATCCACTATATCTGGTCTCCCACAGAACACAGAAATGCAATTAGTTTAGTAAATATAAACTGCTAAATAGCTTTTCTCATCAGAAGTTAGAGCAGTCTTGTGAACCCTATCTGTGTCCAGCCCAGCACTAGCTAAAGCTTATAGGAGTTTTCTTTCTGCTCTAGGGGGGTGCAGAACCTCTGACTTCTGTCTGGACAGTGATGAATGGCCCGGTGCAGATCACATGCACTCTCCCAAGAAAAAAAAAACCCTCTCTAGCAATACATACCAAACTGAGCATGTGCATGCCTACGGTTCAGTCTGGAGATAAGTGGTGGTTGCTTGAAAAAGGGGAGGAACAGAGAAGAAAAGATCAAACAGCCTTTTTACACAATGCAGAGGGTTAACCACTTAGGTTACACAATGAGTATAACAAGCATGCTTTACTGCATATACAGACTGATTTTACTGTTGTGGGTTTAGTAACACTTGATAATTGGAGATCAGGACAGATCCTAATTGACACACTATCCCAACGGGCTCAGTGAACACCCACAGATGTAGGGAAATTGCTAGGTTGGGCAGCTGTTGTCTCATGTCTGTGGGTAACCTAATTACTTTGACTACTTCATCCTCCAACAACAGCATTGTGGTACTGTCTGTGCATGCTTCATAGGCATTAGATCTTTGCTCAATCCTACTAATGTCGAGTGACTATGATCTAACATCATTTGGCACCTTTATCTTGTAACTGATTTTAATCTGGAGTAGTCATTCAGCAGGAGTGCTGATTGCATTGTTTGGTTTACAGACACTAAAAGAAAAATCCACATGTCTATATATTAAGTGCCCATATGAAAATATGACACAGCAAGCTCAACTTCAAAATTTTAATTATGTCACATTTTAGTGAATTTTAACAGTAATCAAAGTGTGTCCTCTCTGTAGATGCATTGCAGGTTCCTTTTTAAGAAAATAAAATTTAACATTTCAGTTTTGCATTTCACAATGTTTTTAAGATTTGGGTCCTCAAAATGTGATAGACTGACCATTGTAACTGGAGGATACTGTGGGGTTTATTTACTAAAGCTGGAGAGTCCAAAATCAGACTCCCTTCTGCATAGAAACCAATCCGCTTCTAACCTCAGCTTGTTCAATGAAGCTTTGGCAATGAAACCTGGAAGCTGATTGGTTTCTATGCAGAAGGGAGTCTGATTTTGCACTCTCCAGCTTTAGTAAATAAACCCGTGTGTCTTATTCGCTGCCTCCAATGAATGAAAACTCCATTTGTTTGTAATATGCTGTCTGGTGTCCATAAGCCTCACTCCCCAGCTTGTCCATCGATTGCTGCCTGACACTGTAGCAGTTTGTAGTGTATTAGGCTTTACACATTGCCGAGATATATTCCATTTCATTACAGGATTGCTGGCACAGACACTGGCATATTGGTTAACAGTCTTGTGGTTTCCAGTGGCATTCAGGAGGCTGGGGCAGGACAGATAGACTTTCTGCAAGATCTCAATCACGATTGCTACGGACCCCTAGATCTGCAGGCAGGTGGTCCGGTTCACATAAGTCTCAGGCTTTGCTTGGCTGCCATGGAGACCCTCTCTGATGAATATCTTATCAGAGGCTTTCCCAGACACATAGGGGACAACAAAGTGGAGTTTGATCAGCGAAATGTGCAGCCTCTGAGCTTCTCCAGGTGGATGCAATAGTGTGCAGGCCTGATGGCATTGTGCGCGGAGATCTGGAGGGGTCTATGGTGCTGTGGTCCCCAGCAGGTGTCTGGAGGGAGAACAGCTTCTGTGTGGAGGACACAGCTAATTACCATCTAAAAACCACCCTCCCATCTGTCAGTTTCAGGACATCGCTTCCCCTTAGCCCACCCCCTTCTCCCTATCCACCCAACACAGCCCCCTCCCCTCCATCCTCAGTGTAAACACATAGAGAACTTCAGGGACACAAAGCGGCAGCCCCTTACCTCCCATTAGATAGCAGCTCCATTCTTGTAGTATCTTGGATTAGTTGAGCCTCATTGGTACTGTCATCTTTCATCCTCTGCTCTCTTTGCTGCTTGATTCTTGCCTCCTCCTGCCTACCTCCCTCCTGTCTCCTTTCACATACTGTACTCCTTTCCTCTGCAAAGCTCTGGCCTGTCCCCTGCAGTGTTCTGTCGACCTCTCTGCGCTTTGCTCCCCATACGAGAGATGAACCGCTTACTTTCCCAAGCAGCTGCCATCCTGGTGTGATCATCTAACCCCAGGGTCACTAGTTTTTTTTTTTTTTTTTTTTGACGAAATGCAGATTGGGATCTGAAGGACCTATTAGATCAGACACCATGGAGCCCGTGAGCCACCAAGGAATGCCTCGTCTCTCCTGGATAGATACACTCTACAGCAGTAAGTGTCTGTCTGCTGGCCATTATCAAAGCTTAGCATGCCACATGAACCATTCTGTATGTAGGCAATTGCAGAAGTAGATCTCCATATGCAGGGTATCTCTGATTGATTGATTGGTAGATCTCCGTCATACCATAATGTAATTGCTGCACTGTCATAGTGGCATTCACCTGCAGTGACAATGTATTTTTGTAGGAAGAATGTTCCATAAAACAAGGTATGCTTGGCTTGCCTTATGCCAGTGTCTGGTGCCAACGAGGGATTACTACATCGTATTCTGTTAGAACTCTCTCCCTGCCATGGAGATTTGTTAGATGTAGTGTATTCACACCTGTGGCAGTGTGTGACCACATAAATCGTTCCCATCCATTGCCCAGAAGCCAGTCTAGCCCCACTATATCACTATATGCAGCACATGGGCATTAATCATGCTTGGCACACATTTCCTTATTAAATGAAAAGGTCAGTGGGAAGATGGCCAAATGTGTACATTTCATTTGCCTTCTTCCATCAGAGGTGCAATTTCTTGTACCCAGAGCTCACATACATATTTTATATTCAGATTTTAGAAAGTAGAACTATTTGCTGTGTTTCATGAGATTAACTGGTTAACCGTTTTCACTGTTCTATTGTTGTGCTATGTGCTGGCCTGTATAGCTGTGCTCCTTTGCAGCACAAAACGCTCCCGGCATTTTACTTCCCCCCCTACATGCTCCTGTTCACATCTGGTATTCTGTGCTCATTTTCTCCCAGCTGGGGCTGGCATTGGTGTTCAAATTAGTCTGGCATAGGATTGATCAGCTGTCTGCTCTGCCTAGATGCGTGGCAGCTCCCGTTCCTTTGATTTCTTTTTCTTTGCAGAATGGAAGAGATGATGTATATATGTATGGGGGGTTGCATCGGCTATGGAAAGGTGTATGTTTCATCATGGCTCATTGTTTGGCATGTGGCCTGTTTACAATATATTTAATATAAGGTAGACCCCACTTTTTATTGTATTATAGAAAACTGGATAATATTGTAAATTGATAGATAATATTGTAAAGGACAGGGGGCATAATCTGTACTATGTTGCGCATATACAGTATGTTTGTGTATATAAAAAAAAATAAAAAAATGTATTTTCTATATCTCTATATCTATATCTCTATATCTATTCCTATCTATATATATCTTATTGTACACCCCTTGAGGGTTAGGGACTGATGTGAATGTACAATATATAAATGGACAGCATATAAGTGCCTATAATAATAAAAAAAAGAATCTATTCAAAACATAGATATATTTTTTTTCTCCCTTTCTCTAGCCCACTCTCTCCCTTTCTCTAGCCCACTCTCTTGCCCTCTCTAGCCTGCCCTCTCGTGCTCTCTCTCTCACCCTCTCGTGCTCTCTCTCTCGCCCCCTCTCTCTTGTCCCCCCTCTCTCTTGTCCCCCCTCTCTCTTGTCCCCCCTCTCTCTTGCCCCCCCTCTCTCTTGCCCCCCCCTCTCTCTTGCCCCCCCTCTCTCTCGCCCCCCCTCTCTCTAGTCCCCCCTCTCTCGTCCCTCTCTCTTGCCCCTCTCTCTCTCGCCCCTCTCTCTCTCGCCCCTCTCTCTCTCGCCCCCTCTCTCTCGCCCCCCCCTCTCTCTCTCTCGCGCCCCCCTCTCTCTCGCCCCCCCTCTCTCTCGCCCCCCCCTCTCGCCCCCCTCTCTCTCTCGCCCCCCCCCTCTCTCTCTCGCCCCCCCTCTCTCTCTCTCGCCCCCCTCTCTCTCTCGCCCCCCCTCTCTCTCTCGCCCCCCCTCTCTCTCTCGCCCCCCTCTCTCTCTCGCCCCCACTCTCTCTCATGCCCCCACTCTCTCTCATGCCCCCACTCTCTCTCTCTCATGCCCCCACTCTCTCTCTCTCATGCCCCCACTCTCTCTCTCTCATGCCCCCACTCTCTCTCTCTCATGCCCCCCACTCTCTCTCATGCCCCCCACTCTCTCTCATGCCCCCCTCTCTCCCTCCCTCGCCCCCCTCCCTCCCTCGCCCCCCTCTCTCCCTCCCTCGCCCCCCTCTCTCCCTCCCTCGCCCCCCCTCTCCTCCCTCGCCCCCCCTCTCTCTCCCTCGCCCCCTCTCTCCCTCGCCCCCTCTCTCCCTCGCCCCCTCTCTCTCCCTCGCCCCCTCTCTCCCTCGCCCCCTCTCTCTCGCCCCCTCTCTCGCCTCTCTCTTGTCCCGTCTTCTCTCTCTCTCGCCCCCCCTCTCTCGCCCCCTCTCTCTCGTCCCCCCTCTCTCTCGCCCCCTCTCTCTCGTCCCCCCTCTCTCGTCCCCCCTCTCTCTCGCCCCCCCTCTCTCTCGCCCCCCCTCTCTCTCGCCCCCCCTCTCTCTCGCCCCCCTCTCTCTCGCCCCCCCTCTCTCTCGCCCCCCCCTCTCTCCCTCGGCCCCCCTCTCTCCCTCGCCCCTTTCTCTCTCGCCCCCTCTCTCTTGTCGTGTCTCTCTCTCGCCCCCCTCTCTCGCCCCACTCTCTTGCCCCCTCCCTCTCTCGCCCCACTCTCTTGCCCCCTCCCTCTCTCTCGCCCCCTTCCTCTCTCCCTCGGCCCCCCTCTCTCCCTCGCCCCTTTCTCTCTCGCCCCCTCTCTCTTGTCGTGTCTCTCTCTCGCCCCCCTCTCTCGCCCCACTCTCTTGCCCCCTCCCTCTCTCGCCCCACTCTCTTGCCCCCTCCCTCTCTCGCCCCACTCTCTTGCCCCCTCCCTCTCTCTCGCGCCCCCTCCCTCTCTCTCGCGCCCCCTCTCTCTCTCTCGCCCCCCCCTCTCTCTCTCGCCCCCTCTCTCTCTCGCCCCCTCCTTTCTCTCTCGCCCCCTCCTCTCTCTCGCTCATGCCCTTTCTCTCTCCCTCATGCCCTTTCTCTCTCACTCATGCCCTCTCTCTTTCGCCCTCGCCCGCTCTCTCGCCCTCTCTCTCACCCTCGGCTATATACTTTTTATTACTCCTCGCCCCTTTCTCTCTCGCCCCCTCTCTCTTGTCGTGTCTCTCTCTCGCCCCCCTCTCTCGCCCCACTCTCTTGCCCCCTCCCTCTCTCGCCCCACTCTCTTGCCCCCTCCCTCTCTCTCGCGCCCCCTCTCTCTCTCGCGCCCCCCTCTCTCTCTCGCCCCCTCTCTCTCTCTCGCCCCCTCTCTCTCTCTCGCCCCCTCTCTCTCTCTCGCCCCCTCTCTCTCTCTCGCCCCCTCCTTTCTCTCTCGCTCATGCCCTTTCTCTCTCGCCCCCTCCTTTCTCTCTCGCCCCCTCCTTTCTCTCTCGCCCCCTCCTTTCTCTCTCGCTCATGCCCTTTCTCTCTCGCTCATGCCCTTTCTCTCTCGCTCATGCCCTCTCTCTTTCGCCCTCGCCCGCTCTCTCGCCCTCTCTCTCACCCTCGGCTATATACTTTTTATTACTCCTTGCCCGTCTTTGCGTATTATGTTTTAGGAACCTGTAAGCGCAGTACTATGTATACTGTGAGAGAGGTTAATATTGCAGCAAACCCTCTAAAATAATTTGTGTCCAGGATGCTACAGTTGTCCGGTGTAGATATGTATTAGAATAAAGGTTAGATATAAATATACATGCCATTATCCTGATGATTGAAAAGCAAAATGTGGATGGTTGGATAAATGCATTGTGGGAATCTGCATTTCTGCCACGTCGACTCATGAATGGTGGCCGCTTTTAGTTGAGATTAAACCATACATGTGTAATCTTTGGGAAACCTGTTAGAAAAGCCTGTTTTTGCTGAGAGGTTGGGAAGATACATGGTGTGCTGACTGTGTGATGAGAGTGCAGTCTAGATCCTGTCAAGTTGCTGGCTTGGAATTTTAAGTGACCAGGGGCCAATCAGATCAGGCTGGAAATGTGCTCAGCATTATTTGTCCTGTCTGGAGCTGTGCTTATCTTGTCATTGTTGATATTGTTCACATGGTACTTGGTGTCATATGATAAGGTGAATCTCCACGCCAAGTGAAAAAGCACATTTTTATTTTGTATTCTTTTTATTTCCTCATTTGTATCTGTTCAAAATATTGAATTAATTTTTAGGCATTAATTTTATGAGCAAACAATTCTTAAAGGCCAACTCTGCGCAGAAACAAATGATCCCTTGCTGTGAGACCACAAAGATTAATAGCTCGTTTTGTCCAGGAGAGGAGAAAACATTTCAATTACCTGATCCTCCACTCCCTTGTGATCCTGTCCCTTGGCAGCCTCACATACAGAGCAGGACTGTGGACCCTGCTCTGGTCTTAATGATGTCAAGGTCCTAGACCGTTAGAGTGCGAGGGGTGCAGAAGCTGCAGGGACCGGTCTAGCTGTGGGGAAGAGTGGAGGATTGGGTAAGTATATTTCCTTTTAAATTGTCCCTTGGGCATAACATAGCAATTAACCTTTGCATTTTGGGCACAGCCCCATTGAGAGGGGTAACATTTTATTTACCCAAATTTGGGCTTTAATACTCATTTTCCATAATTCTCTGCATACCAGAAAGCAGGCTCACAGTGGGAAGAGACATCAATAGACAGCAATTTTCTATTGTACTGTGCAGTGTTGTTATTCTAACATGTTTCAGTGATTGGTAGCTGGAAGGAAAAATGTTTAGGAAAATGGAAAGAACAGATGGAATGACCATCCTGATACATTATTCCTGAGACACAGGCAGCTGCAGAACTGTATTTTTGAATAGTGTTGGCAGCCTTGTGGATATAGTGTTGCAGTGATATATGAATCGAGAATGCAGAGGTGACAGAATAGAGTTGCTACTTTTTGGCAGGTAAAAGATCACATGTATTTCAGCTGTGAATTTTGACCGAACTGTGGCCAGGCTATGAACATTTAAATATTTTCATATCGCCAATGAGCATTACATGAGCTTTAAAAAAAGCTTTTACTGAGCCCTGTATGTATAGACATTGTAGAGAAACTGATCCTTAAATTTCATAGGAGCCCTGAAGTTGTTTTCTCTGTAGTTTAGGGCTCCTTTTGCACAGATAGTCTGTCAGTTTTTTAGGGGAACCTGATTGGAAGCTCCATGTTAGTCTGTGGGTGGATGGATGTTAGCCTTTAACACCAGGTCCAAAAAAAGTGGAAAAGGTCTGCATACCATTCCATATTTTCAGACCTAAATGTGATGGATCTGAGGTTAATAGATGCAAGTTTGTTTACATGCAGCAGCTCATTGATCTAATACGGGTCCTGGATAGCTCTGTTTTTAGCAAAGAAAATGAACACACATTCCATTCTGCTCCAATTCAGAAAGGGATCTATTCACAGATTCCCTGCTGTTCGAAATGGATACAACCCATGTGAAAAAAGCCTAGCTCAGCCTGCTTTTCCCTTCAACAGTCACTTGGCAGACTTCCAGCCTTTTAATTTGCAATGTAAATGCAGAGTAGGTGCCCTGAAAGATGGTAACAGAGTGAGCTGTGGCTCTAAGAGAAATCTTGAACAACTTCATTGCTTGAGGATTATTTTCTCCACAGTGCCTGAAGCTAAAGGTCAGTGAGGGCTTGTTTTAAATGTTACTTAGCGCTTATGGGTTTTTCATGTATGCATTACACTGCAGAGAATGGTGGTGTTAGAGAGTGACAAGGAAGCTGAGCTTGGAACTCCAGCAAGAAATTCCTGCTATATATAAATCTTCACATAACGTTAGAGCAGCCTTTCTCAACTTTTTCAACAAAGAGGAATCCATGAAAAAACTTTCCAGTCTCAGGGTACCCCTGCTAAAAGTTACTATATTTACAACTTATATATTAGTGTGATGGTCAGTGGGAAGAGTGCTCCTTACACTTGTGGTCATTGGGAAGAATCACCACCTTACAGATAGCGAAAAAGATCAGTGATGTCAGTGGAAACGTATCTGAGAGGCAGAAATTGCTCAAGAAACCCCTAGCACCCTGTGGAGGAACCCTGCGTTAGTCTGGTTGGGGGATCTTCCAATAATTGTATTTGAAGGCCCTCCTGAATGTATGTAAACTGAGTGGATTGCTTTGATGAGCCCTCATACTACCCAATTGTTGGTAAATCTATAGAAGATGCAGAGATTGCACAATCAGATGGTATTGTGTGGCTGGGTTAAGAGACATCTTGTGAAAGAGCTTGGAATGGTGATGTCTAAAGCAACACTGACTAGCCAGTGTCTCTGCCTGAGGTCTAATCACATCTTTTTACTGAGATTATATGACAACTTTGGCAGGTAGTCACATGACCAAGCCTGGTAATGATTGACGAGGAAAGGCAAGCATTTCTGACCCCTCTGTCCATGTTCATACTTTTAGGGGACTTATCAAGAGGTTTGTATCTAGACTCACTATAGAACTCTTTGATACTAGAAATATATGATGGGGGGGGGGGGGTGCATCCAATACAAACTTCTTTATTCTATTATAAAACATCATTTAGTCCTACAAAATAACATTTACGTTGAAGCGAACATGTTTTGAAAAAAAAAACTATCCATAAAATGGACATATATGTCAGTCCAATCATTTTAATCTCATACAAGCTTTCATGTGCTTATCCTTGTTAAGGCACTTCCTGTTATAATATGACAACATTCTGTCCTTTTCTCCCAGCTGTGCTCCTGCGTTGTCACTCTACCACACAGATTTCCTATGAAGACTACAAATGGCCATTGAAACACACATTATGCAGGCATGTTGCACTTTTGTTACCACCAGGAAACCTACCCTGACAACAACCCATGCAACCATTAATGGAGAAGTATAGCCAAAGCTATTTTGGCCATATTTCTCGTGTTGATCACAGTTCATTCTTCAGTTCTGTGACCCATTTTCAGCCGACAGCGGGCTAAAGTCTGCTGTCAAATGACATCACTCAGCCGGTCCAGATTCTGAAAAGATCCTGACCATATGGGCGGGAACCACCCAGAAGCCTGTACCGCTACCTGGCTCAGCCTTTCAGCGATTTGCCAAGAGCTTGAGCCAGCCTCTCCCGCCCCCTCCACAGGACACCTCTCCAGAGAGCCCTGGAGGGGCAGAGAAAGAAACGGAGACTGACAGTCACTGCTCTCTGCTCAGAGCTGAGGGGAGAACTGAGCAATCAACAGTGTTCACAGGTCACTCCGTTCTCAGAATCGCCTGGGGAGAGATGCAGCATCAGATCGATACTGCATCCACCTTGGTGAGTATAAAATGTTCATGCTTCTCTTTTATTGGATACTGGAAGTGGCTGCAAAAAAGATTTCAGAAGATCAGCAGCACTGATATGCAACAAAGGATGAAAAAAGGTGAAAACAACTATTCTGCAAAAAAAAAAAAAAAAAAAGCATGACAGTTGTTTTATGCGTAGTGCTTTAGAAATCCAGCAAGTATGGCTCCCCATTGAAACAAATGAATGCGGGGCAAACGTGCATACAAAGAAAAGGACCCAATGAAGACGTTTTTGGATGAAAGGCTGTGCAACCCCACTCGGGCCAGTTATTATCACTGGAACACGGCTGAAGGTAAATATTTATCTAGGTGGGGTGCACTTGGGGGGAGGTGGTGCAGGGGCAGACAGATATTTAAATAATAACCAAAGGAAAAGTTCTGCTTTAAGTTAAAATGCAAATATGGAGAGCCATTACATTCATAAATTATTTAATCTTCTCTGTGCACTAATTCATTAATGTCCGTTTTGAAAGCTCTACCATTTTGTAGTGGAAGTCAAGCAGCACAAATGGTCTACCTATACTCTACAGCAGACCTAGGGCCAAGCAGATCCTTCCCATAGAGGAATTACTGCTGATACTGGACTTTTGAAAAAGATTTCTGTTAAGGTCAATAATTGCACATCTTGTTTTCTGTATTCTGCTAATTCACATATGTGTCATGTTACATAATTCTGTCCATATGTGCTATTCGGTACATAACGTAGCGTGCACTTAGTCTGATGGAACTCATGGGGCATTGTTGGATCAGGCAGTATTTGCACTATTACTGCCTATCGACACTTTCAGATATAAGAAGAAAGTCCTGGCTAGTAAGTCTCCAGAGAGCAGATGCATTTTCTGAGCTGATCACTATTCCTTCCCTGAGGTGGGCAATGGAGTCTGCTTAAAGGGAAAGCTTTGTGGGGTCACACAGTGAAAAATGCTGAATTGAGGACCTAGTGGGCTGCACGCGGTGGTGGTTACATTATTAGGGCTCATATACACTGCAGCTGATAAACTCACGTTTAGGAGCTGTTCAGCGGTTTTCTTCAGTAGCCCCTGAACTCACCCTAATGTTTTCCTATGTGTCCATGTACACATCATTTACAGTCGTTTACAGGCATTTGAGTTTACAGTTGTTTTTTTGAACACAAAAAACTTGCGTTCAGCAGTCAATTTTATCATTGTTTCAAATGCAAAAGTTTGTAAACGCAGCAAATTGCGTTTATAAGCATTTGCATTTGAAACATTTTTTTAACTCTTCCAGTGTCCGATGCTGTCCAGAGCCTTTTTTCATCATGAAAAATGCATGCAAAGCGCTTTCAAGGTACTCAGATGGACAAAATACTGACCACAGGATGTTCCTACCAAGCTTGTCACACATTGTAATGACAAATTCACACCTCAGACCTCTCCCACCCTTGGAAACAAAAGATATGTTAATGACCATTCACACCTCAAATTCCTCCATTCCTCCCTGCCAGGTGGCCTTAATGACTCACTCCTCCAGACACCTTTCCCTCCCTTGGAAACAAATGAAATGTTAATGAGCAACTCCCGCCTAAGCTAATTTCAACACATACTGCTGTCTCTGCTTCTACTCCTTGTATTTCTCTGAAACAGTCTGAAATAGTTAATAATTTACCACTTTTCAGTGCATTTTGGGCAATTGGGAGGTTCTCTTGTGCTTATCTTTAAAAAATGCTTATAAACATAAACTCGTATAAACGTGTTATACAAACGCGGCTAAACAGACGTTTTTTAACCTACGTTTTCCAGCAGTCCGTTTCCATCATTCAGAAGTGTCCCGTGTACATGGAGCCTTAGAGGACATCTTGTACCAAAGTTGCAGTTGCCTTTATGAGGAGCTACTACCCTGACCTTCTCCAGTAAACTGTGGTTCAATTCCGAAATGATTTATTTTTCTCTGAAGACAAACTGTCCAGACTCTGGCCGTAGATGGGTTAAATTCTGAGCAAAAAAAAATCTTAGAAGTCTTGGGAATCGTATGAAAATTCTCAGCACAAATGTTGTTTGAAATATTTTCTTTGCTTTAACATTTGATTTTAGAATGAATGGACTTTAGTGAACAAACACCACATATAGACATCTTTCACACGGGTGGTGGTTCTTCCACCTGTAAATGCTTGTTTTTTCATTTTGATATTCCAACACTCCTGACAGAGCGATCACTTGCATTTTATTTGCGATTACGTGCGTTTACATGAGGCTGCCTTTAGCTGTGGTAGTAAATTCTTGCATTTTCTATAGCAACTGTTTACTTATTATTTCTTTGTACTGCTATTAACTGAGTTTATGTACAGATATTTGCGGTACATCGCTCCTGGCCGCTGTCAACTTTATTTTTCTTAAATGCAAAAAAAGGTATGTTAAGAAAACATTCCTGAACGCAGTGTGTGAATGGAGCCATAGGGATGCATTGTCTGCATTTAGATGCGGTAAATGAGTTCCTCTAACCGCAGCTAAAAGCTGAAATCTAACCGCCCGTGTGAAAGGGGCCATACTGTTAGAAATTTTGTTAGTGCAAGAAAAAATTGACATCTTGCTCCTTCAAATTTTCTTGTCACTGTGGTCGAAATCGAATGTTGGTTTGACGCAATAATGATTTGGAAAAACAAACAAACTGCCTTAGAACATTTTTTTCTTAAAGTGGTAGTAAACCGCATCCGTTTAAGAAAACAAAATCCCCAGCAAGGTAAAGACATAATGTGCTAGTATGCATTCAGAGCCTTTCATTTTTACTCGGTGTTCCTTCCGGGTTCGCGAGCTATAGCTATCTGATTGGCTGGGCCGCGATAATGTCACTCCCGAGAATGTGCACGGGAGTCTTGGGACAGTGCTCTGAAGGAACGGCATGACTGTGCCATTCCCTCAGAGCGTATGCGCCGGCTGCAAAAAAAAAATTGAATATCTCCTAAGCGGTGTATTAGGAGATTTTCATTTTACCTACATGTAAGCTTTATTATAATCTTACCTGTAGGTAGAAAATATAAAAAATAGGCTTACTTCCACTGGAAGAATTTTCTTTCAAATTACTACTCGGCTATAGCCAGCTTAAGGCTGGCCAAAGACTGGTCATTTTTTTCCAATTGGCTAGTGGGCTGATTTGAAGAAAAAAAAAAAAAAAACACTGATTCCTTCATCTACAGGAGCAAGGTAGATGGAGGAATCTTCCCTGCTGTGCTATTGCATTCTGACAGTTGGACTCCTCTGCTGTCAGAACACCCTCATCAGCACTGCAGTCACTGAACAAATTAAAAGTTTCCAAGATTCCCATTTGACAGAAGTCAGTTGTTAGATTGACTTCTGTTGGGCGGGAGCAGCCATAGATTAATCAAAATTTGGCCTGTGCCCACTGAACTGGTCGAATTTCGATCCATATACAGCTTTATACTGACCATAGAATACTTTTCTTTTTTTTTTTAATCTGCCAGCGAACTGATTAAAACAATAAATAATAGATTCACTATCCACACAAGCGAGGTGGACGGAGGATTCCCCCCTGCTGAGTATTCTGACAGCGGGACTCTGAGCGATCAGAATACACTGATCAGCAGCTGCAGCCAGCTGATTGAGAAACAGTCCCTGCTGAACTGGCTGAATATTTTGATCCATGTATAGCAAGCTTTAGGCTTTTAGGCCACACCACTGCACCATGCTTCACAGTCGAGATGAGATTTGTGATGGTGCATAGGGTTTTTTTTCCCACCAACTATTGGATTGCATGTTTCTACCTAAAGATTTTTCTCTCATCCATCCACAAAAAGCTTTGCTGAACATCCAAATACTCTTTCCAAATCTGACAAATGCAGCAATTTTTTCTCTTTAGGTGGAGAACCATGGGATTCTCCTCAACATTCTTTCACAAAAATGTTTTTCTTTTGTAATAATAGCTTTAATAGAGAGTGTGGTAGGTTTAGGAGATTTATGTATGTTCAGCATGTTTTCCATCACCTTCAGCATAGCACGCTGTGCTCATCTCTAATCTTTATAGAATGCTTATCCTATGGAGAGTAGCACCAGAACTGTATTTCTTTGATGTGCAGACAGTTTGTCTTTCTGTGAATTGATGAACACTCAGGCCATAAGAAATGTTTTATTTTGCAGCTCTGTGCATCTCTACTAAGGTCCTCCTGAAATTTCTTTTGATCAGGGCATAGATCTTATGAACAGACATTTTTTGAGATTTTTCAGTCTGACAGCAGCCTGTGAACCTTTTTTTTTTTTTTTTTTTTTCCCTCTGAGTCACGGCACCTTCAAAGCACACCCCCAGCCTGATCTTATTGATTAGAATATCCTCTTTTCATTACCCTAGAGGTTCACACACATATATATATATATATATATATATATATATATATATATATATATATATATATATATATATATTTTTTTTTTTTTTTTTCATCAAGAACCTTCATTATTTATACCATTTGTTCAGTAAAGAAATGACAATGTGAAATTTTGTGTGGTTACAAAGTAAGACGGACTTAATTATTAGGCATTCTGTGAAAATGAGGCCATATTTTAGTAGCTATTCATACAAATCAATGCACTGACACTTTTTTTTTTTTTTTATTCCTCTATTGTATATTATGAAATAGTGGGAGAGAATGGTCAGAAGCAGGATAACAAAACCAGGGAACACATTTCACAGGCTGAAATTTTGGAGATGAGGATGCCTGCAACTATAGGGACCTAGCATTTCTCTTGAGAAGATGAATAGCAGGATAAAACCTAAAGCAAGAAAGGAACTCCATAGCAATGCAAGATTGCAGTGTGGTTGGCATGTACCTTTTACACTGTTCAGATAATGGACCTTTTCATTACAAATCAGCTGTAATCATTTTTTTTTCTTCTTCGGAAGTGTGCTTTAATACTGTGAGTTATTGTATCATTTACCTGAATCTAATTTTTGGTGCATATTTATTATTTTTACTTGCTGCTCCTTTTTTTTGCTTTTGTGCTTGATGCACATTTGTCAATGCTCCCTCTAGTGATCATCTGTGTATCAGGAAAGGCAATTCGCATCTCTGCTTTAGCAAACCATAGATTAATCGAATTTGTTTCCTTCTACCCCAGGTGGAAGTAAAGAATGTCACTCAAATCTCTCCGCATCCCAGTCAGCTTTGATAGGGGAGGGCTTCCCGAAGCTCTGTTGTATTTTTCCAGCATAGGGCCACAGGAAGCCTTCCAGGCCAGCGGAATACAATAATTACGATTAGTGACTATAGGTGCTGGCAGTTATTGCATGCAGTAAAATCCGACAGGCTGGTTGTACCCAAGTCGATCAATGGTTCAACTTGGGTACAATTACCTGCCCATACATGGATCAAAATTTGGCTGGTTCCTAATGAACAGGCCAAATATCGGTCCATGTATAGCTGGATTTAAAGTGATTGGAAACCCTCACCTTGTAAAACAACCCATTTATTTTAAAATAGAAATGAAAGGCAATACATTTGTGTATAGATATAAGAAATGTTATAAATACCTTTTTCCCCCATTTTCTATATGTGATCACATTCTCTCTGTTCTCAGCTGCACAAGAGCTGGGGGAGGAGAAACAGCAGAACACTGATCTTCCTGGTGAAAGGCTGTGCAAGAAGGGGGGGGGGGTGTCAGTAACAGTCTGATCATTGGAGGAGAGCAGGAGTTCCCAGCACAGCTAGAGGACTGATCAAAATGTGTTCTCCTGCTTAGTGTGGTCAGTTTTTAATAGGAAAGCAGAATGGCTGACAGGAACATCAGGGATTTCACACAAAAGGAGCAATACAAAGAGAACAGGATACTTTTTATACAAGTACATGGTACAGCAGTCACATATCGGGAATTTAAAATGTTGGGGTTGCTTATTCTGTAATGAATATTGAGGTAAACTCATGTTCTGGGCTTTGGAGCTGCTTATGTCATAGAGAAACAGTTGCGATTGGCGCATGTTTTCAAACCTATCCAGTCAATCATTTTCCCTAGAAGAGCTGGCCAGTGGGCATCTGCCTAACCCAATTGATTTTACACTCCACATTTTATAATCAACATAGGAACTGGGGTGCAGAACATGGCAGCAGGTGCTCTGGACTGATGAGTCAAAATTTGAAATACTTGGCTGTAGCAGGAGGCAGTTTGTTCACAAAAGGGGTGGAGAGCAGTAGAATACTGAGTATCTGCAGGCAACTGTGAAGCATGGTGGAGGTTCCTTGCAGGATTGGGGCTGCATTTCTGCAAATAGAGTTGAAGATTTGGTCAGGATCAATGGTGTCCTCAATGCTGAGAAATTCAGCCAGATCCTTATCCATCATGCCATACCATCAGGGAGGCATGTGATTGGCCCCAAATATATTCTGCAGCAGGACAATGGCCCCAAACATACAGCCAATGTCCTGAAGAAAAAACACAAGAGGGCGAACTCCCCTTGTGCATTACCGTGATAGCAGATTTATTAAAAAATAGGTCACAAATGGATACTCACAAGCAAACCATAAAAACAGACAGAACCAGATCTCTCAGTCCCAGGCAATGGGGTCCTGTCCCAAAAGCTGCCCGGTCGGAATAGCTGGCATATTTTGGGAGATGGACTTCCTTTCTCAAAGCTGACAGCGTACATCCACAGAAGATTTGTGGTTAGTTCTCCAAGATGTTTGGAGCAACCTACCTGTAGAATTCGAAAACTGTCTGCAAGTGTACCTAGAAGAATTGAAGAATTTATGCAGTTTTGAAGGCAAAGGGTGGTCACACCAAATATTGATTTGATTTGGATTTCTCTTCTGTTCAATTACTTTCCATTTTGTTAATTGATTAAAATAAACTATTAACACCTCTATTTCTAAAAGCATTCTTCATTCTACAGCATTTTTCACATACCATGGACAAAACATTTCCTTAACTTTTGCTTCAATCAGTAGAGAGTATAGGAAGAAGAAAAATCATGAATCAGTGTATGAGTGTGAAAAGCTGATGGGAAGGAGACTCCAGGTATTGTACTGGAATGATTGGATTATAGGCTCTTTCTGTTTCCACATCTCATAGTTTAACACTGCATAGCGTATAATAAGAAGTGCTGCAGGAGAATGAATGTGTGATCAATAAGGCACACGAACCTTACCTTTGTAGTGCATCTTACCAGTGTGAAACCACTGTAATCAATTTTTATAAACACGCCATCCTCTAAATTAAACTGCGTATACACTTTGCAGGTTTTTCTTCCTGCGCCGCAGGATTTAAGCAGCTCAAACAGAGCTGTCCATATGTTGCACACAAATCTAATCAGTGCTCCTGGGACAACAGATTATCAAATATTCCCCCCCCCCTTTTTCTATTGTTACCCGCACCATTGATTGACGGTATAACTCTGTACTCCTTTCTGAATGCAACTGATTGATTGTACTGTGTGTATCCTATAAACGGTGTAAATTCATTACCAATACCACATTAATTTGTACAGTTTAAAAAAAAAACAAAAAACCGTTATTACGTTTGAATGTATAGCTTATAGTTGTACACATATTAAACCCAACTTTGGGAAAAGTAGAAATTCTTCCTTGTAGTACTGCTCCTGCATTTCAAGGGTTAACTGCTTGTTTACATCTCAAGCCTTTGGTGCCCAATATGCCGCTTGTGGACTGCTGAGTACCAGTTCGGCGGCAGCGGAGTGCCAGCCATTGAAAGGAAGATTGTACTATGGTAGGAGTTATCTCTGCCCCAGTATCTTTAGAGAGGGAAAGCAGTGTGGGAACTGGGGTGGGGTGGGGGAGTTGGGTAACTTTCACTGCCATGATCACCAATGCAGGGAAATGGGGGGGGGGGGGGAGTTGGTCAACTTTTGTTGCCATAGCAGTAGGGTTGGGGTTAACCTACCTTCTGCTTTGGTGGTGCGTACCAGTAAAAGTTAACCCCCCCATTCCCCCTGCCTTGCATTAGTGGTAATGGCAGTGCAATATTAACCCACCATCCTTCCTGCATTTGCGGTCATTGCAGTGAAAGTTAGCCCCCTCCCTTTCCTCCCTGCCCCCTACATTGGTGTTCATGGTGGGGTTAAATTTCAGTGCCACTGACCACGAATGTGTGTGGGGGGGGGGGTGTTTAAATACTTATATAATATTGACTGGGGGTTTTATTACGTCCACTGAAGCCTTTTTTGGGGGGGGGGGGGGGTAAGGGATCCACTGACACCAGTGGTAGGAGTTACTATTGCGTCCACTGATGTCAACGTTGGGGGCGGTTATTGCATCCACTGGCAGTGTTTGGGTATTATTGTGTTTACAGACACCAATGTTGGGATGTTATTTTTGCATCCACTGACACCAACATTGTAGGCCATTAATGCATCCACTGAGACCAATGTTTGGGGTTATTATTGCATCTGCTAAGTCCAAATGCTGGGCGATATTATTGCGTCCTCTGACACCAATGCTGGAGATTATTAATGCATCCCCTGACACTAATATCTGGTGGTGTAACTGCCACTGACACCAAGATTGGCAGTTATTATTGCGTCCACTAACTCCAATGCTGGGGGATTTTTTACTCCAGCTTTTTTAGTGTGCATTGCCATACACTGAAAAAATGCAGAAGGGACAGAATGTTTGTTTTTTGATGTACGTGATAGCCCAATAATTTTGAGCTGCGCTGCTGTTGTGCTCCCTGGAAGTGTGTTGGGGGGTCACACTTGAGGCCCTCTTTGATTGTCAAGTTGACCACTGCGGAATGCAGGTTTACTTGCCTGATTCTCCGCTGCACTGGCAGTGAACTGTCCTTGGTGTCCTCATCTAATGCATGGCTTTGGGCCTGCAATTTCCACATACAGGATAATGTCCGGGCTCCCTTGAAAATCACTCTGTGTTAACCATTTCAAAATGTACCCATGAAGAAAAAAGTTAGATTTATCCTCACTCCTATCTTCTGCATTGTTGGGCCTAATGCCAGCACTCTCTGTGGAAGATTCCTGGGGGAAACAGAGTACGTGAAATCTAAAAGAAGACACTTGAGTCCTTTGCAAGAGTTTTTTCATGCAAGATTGCATCTGCACGGGCAGATCCTTTTTTTTTTTTTTTTTTTTTCTTAAATAAAAAAATTTGGAATGGCTAACAATGGGGTGAGGGGCCCTGACAGTATAAGAAAACTTTAGCCAAAAATAACCCTTTTCTCTGCCCTCATTATGCTGTTTTTAACCCCTAATTAGCATGCAATCTGGACCAATAGCTGGATCCTATGCTGGGCCATAACATTTTTTAGAATTGCTAACAATGGGGCCCTGACATGGCCCTGTTAATAGCCCCTAATTAGCATGCAATCTGGACCAATAGCTGGATCCTATGCTGGGCCAATTGGCACATTCTTCCCCTAACAAGCTAATGGGCCATTTGTTACTACATGTGGCCTTTTCTGCATAGGTTCTAATTGTGATGCCACCTTCATGCAGAGTGGTAAGTAGGGAGCTCCGTTATTGAGCTCTAAAATGCCTACCATACATAGAGAGTGCCATAGTGCCTATCCTTGGCGTAGGTTGTAGCTCTTTGTCGAAGTTGCTTGCTGATCTGAAATCCTGTAGCAAAGCTATTAATATCATGATGAGAGGGTCAGTTAGGGTTAATATTCTTAACTATAGATATTGACACTTTCAGATATGAGCAGAAAGTTCCAGCTAGTCAGTCTCTGGAGAGGTCATTTAAATTTCCAGAGCGGATCTCTATTCTGTTTTTGAGGTGAACAAAGTCTGCTTAAAGGAGAAATACAGCCAAAGCTCTTTTGGCTGTACGTCTGTGGGTCACAGGAGAGCAGTTCGTTTTGCACTCCTGTGACCTGTTTTCCACTGATAGCGAGCTAAAGCCCACTGTTGACTGACATCACAGAGCCGATCCAGGATGGGGACATTGGCGACCATATGGTCAGGATCCACCCAGGAGCCTGGACCAGCACCTGGCTCAGCCTCTCAGCAAGTCCGCCATTTCCATCCCCTCCACAGCCCAGTGCTCAGAGGGAGAACTGAGTCATCAGTGGTGTTTGATCACTCGGGTCACAGTTTTAGAGCCAGCAATTTTCCAGTTTGTGGCCCCATCATGCTTTCTCTATCAATGAGAAGTAATGGATTCTTTTTTTTCTTTTAATCATACTAACCTAGGTGGATGCAGCATCAATCTGATGCTGCATCCACCTAGGTTAGTATGATTAAAAGAAAAAAAAGAATCCATTACTTCTCATTGAAAGAGAAAGCATGATGGGGCCACAAACTGGAAAATTGCTGGATCCAGGACAAAGATTTATTCTAGTGGGCTGCATTTAGGGGTGGCTGCAGTAATTGGAGGACAGCTTGTATCAAAGATATAGTTACCGTTTTAAGCTTCATGTGATAAGCTGCTACCCTGCCCTTCTCCAGTAAACTGTAGTTCAATTCCGCATTGATTGCTCTAGGCAAGCTGTCCAGACTGAGGCAAGAAAACATGCCCCAACCCTGCACCATGCTTCACAGTTGAGATGAGGTTTTTGTGTTGGTGTGTAGTGGTTTGTTCATAGCTATAGATATACTTTCAAAAACTCAGAAGCTTGTGCGTGTTATGCTGCCTCTGTTCTTGTGCATTAAAAAATGAACAGAGGCAGAAACAGCCTATAGGTACAAAATGACTCACATGACTGCAGCAGCCACGCTAGACAAGAAGATTCCTATATAGAGATGCATTTCTTGTACCTATGACAAAAGAGGCCTTGTTTCAACAGAAATAATTTGGTACACTGACTAAATGTTTTTATATTCACTTTCTTTATGGCTGTATCAACGCAACGCAACGTCTTCTGTGCAGAGATACTGTATGTGTGTCTGTGTATATATGTATGTATGTATATGTGTGTATGTATATTTACATTTTTATGCAGCAATCCCACACTGCATCCGGCTCAATGAGTTTGCTGGCTAATTTCTGTAGTAAGGTCAGGGATATAACTATATGATAGGGACCTCTGGAAAAATCATTTTATGACCATTTCTAAACCTTTTAACCTCCATCTGAAAGCCAGTCCCCTTAACCAGATCTTTGATATCCTGTTCAGCAATTCAAGTCTGGAAACATTTACAGAACAATTGCTGCTTCCAGCTAATGCTATCGGACACAATTTCTAGGGAATAACACTCATCTTCCATGGCTGCACAGGTACATTTATTCATAGCTACTATGGGCAGCACAGTGGCCAAAATGGTTAACACTTCCGCCTGGCAGTACTAGGGTCGTTGGTTCAAATCCCAGCCCCAGCACCACCTGCCTGGAGTTTGCATGTTCTTCCTGTGTCTGCGTGGGTTTCCTCTAGGTACTCCAGTTTCCTCCCACACTCCAAAGACATGCTGGAAGGTTAATTGGCTCCTGTCTAAATTGGCCCTAGTATGTGTATGTATGAATGTGAGTTAGGGACTTTAGATTGTACGCCCCTTGGGGGTTAGAGGCTGATGTGAGTATACTATATATGTAAAGCGCTGCATAAATTGACGGTGCTATATAAGTACCTGTAATAAATCGCTACGAAGTTATCCTATTGCAGTGTAGTACCTGAGTTATATTTTTTACTAATAAAATTACAGCTACTGCTTTCATTTGGACTGCAGGACACAATAAATTCAGTCACGGGCATGCAAACATTAGGTCATGTGTGCTTCTATTGACATCTTTGGAATACTCATAAATATTTGGCCTTACAATTAGTATTGGGCTTCTTAATTGTGTCTAATTTTGTGTATTTAGATAATTTCATACAAGTATTTAAAGTGGTTGTAAACCCTTACATATATCCACTAGAGTGCAGGGGTGTGGACATTTTTGATAAAACTACTTGTCCAGGGACAAAATCAGGGCCCCAATCTACTTGTCCCTCATGACAATCTACTTGTCCAGATAAAGAAAAAAAAAAAAAATTGTAACCAAAACTGTATTTAAATCAGAGGTGATATTAGGAATGCCGGGGCTTTTAAAACAAAAGGGGCTTTATGGCACTTAAACAGTAAAATGTTAAAAATATTAAATGTTTATCTCCTCCTCCCCTCCCTGTCTCTCTCCAGCACCACACCTGGGGACTAGCAGGGAGGGGAGAGACCTTGCAGTGTAATGAGCACCGATTGGCTGCTCCTCAGGAGAGGGTGGGTCCAGGCTTATCCTTTATCCCTTTCACTACCAGAGCCATTTTTGCATTTTTTTCACAAATTTAAACAATTTTAGGCCTGAAGATTACATAAAACCCCCCTAACATTATATATTTTCTGAAAGCAGAGACCCTAGAAAACAAAATAGTGGTAGTTCCAATTTTTTATGTTGCCTGATATTACCGCAAAATTTCAGTAAAAAATAATTAATTTTAGGACACAAAAAAAAGCAATAAATTACCCTATTTAAAATATAAAAGACAAGGTTGCAGCGAGTAAACAAAAAAATTTTTATTTTTTTTTTTAACATCACATATAGAGGACAAAGTCCCCTATATGATGATTTTTTTGGTGACAGGTTCTCTTTATTGAGACACCCAGGGTCTAAAAAACCCTGCATGTCTCCCCTGTGCTGCACTGAACATCGCACCGCATTACATTCTTTCCCAGTTTCCATGGCCGGGAAACTTTCAACAGGGACCTGGAGGTGACGTCATAACATCGCTTCCGGGTCAGGACAAGAAGGGGAGACGTGTCCGTTCTCCTCCCTCCCCTCTAGGCAACAGCGGTGAGCCAGTCCCGGTCCCACAGGTGAACAAGCGGAGCCTGGGAGACCTCACGGGGGAAGGGGAGCGAGGCTTGCACTGTCTGGAAGCAATTGAGCGGCAGTACTGCCGCCCAAATGCTTCCACTTGACAGGTGAGCCCACTGCTTGCCTGCAGCAGGGCTAAAGGTAGAAAAAACGACCTGCCTGACGCCCGGGAACTACATGTCCCGGGCGTTGGGCGATAGGAATCGAAGATCCCTGGATTGACTAGCATCAGGTGATATACAGAGCTGAAGTAAATTCTCTCACATCAGTTGTACATGTTTTATCTGCAGTCCTATCTCCATTACAGCTTTTCAAAAAACAGCATTTCTGGGTCCCAGAAGGCAGGGGGCAGGGATCTGATATCACACACTGCAGAGCATAGAGCAGCGAGCTGAGTGTAATCTGAGACTTTAGTAAACGGAAAGAACACACCCCTTCTACACAGTCTTATGGGGAAACATGCACAGCTGAGGCTATCAATCACCTGCTGTGTGCTAGATGGTGGTGCGGACCGTCTCCCAGGATTTCCAGCAGTTGGCATAGACTGTCAGTAGTGACTGTAGATTTACAGATAGTAGAGGAATGACATAGCAAACAGAATGACAAGAGCAGACAGAAATCACACTAGGTGGTTTGTGTTGAGGCAGGTACACAATATAGGATATGGTTTGCTTCTCCTTTATTTCAGGGGTTTACAACCACTTAAACAGTGTTTATACACTATACAAAGGATAAAAAAGTAACAGTTTGTGTCACATCAAGCTTGGCCCCTGAAGTTTACTGAAATGATTACAATACGATTTTGCATAGTAGTAAATGTGATCCTAACTAGTCCCAATTTCTCTTCTCTTACACCAGGGCTTAACAAACCCCAGGCGCCAGGTTACCATTGCAACTAGAATTTGCATTCTAGTGCATGGGCTCACACACTGCCTCTTGTTGACTTCAGTGGGAAGTTGTGTCCCGTAGAGTTCAGTGGGAAGTTGCGTCCCATAGAATTCAGTGGGAAGTTGCACCCCGTAGAGTTCAGTGGGAAGTTGTGCCCCGTAGAGTTCAGTGGGAAGTTGTGCCCCGTAGACTTCAATGGGAAGTTGCGCCCCGTAGAGTTCAATGGGAAGTTGCGCCCCGTAGAGTTCAGTGGGAAGTTGCGCCCCGTAGAGTTCAGTGGGAAGTTGCGCCCCGTAGAGTTCAGTGCAAAAACTACTGTCAATATCAATCCTAAGTGAACACTCATCTCCGCATGCCACTCTTCTCTATCACTTGCGAGTCTTTAACGCTCTGTTACAAACTCGCACAGGACCCTTTTCATGATGGCACTCAAAACACAATGCGTGTGGATTGCATCTGTGTGAACCACCTCAACAGGAACACAAAATATTTAAACTGTAATCGCATAACACAGGTTCAGGTGCCATTATTTTCAATGGCACCTAAAACGTGGTGCGGTTTTGCCTTGATTGTCGCAAGGTTCTGATAACCCATGCTACACTAAGAAAAAAACTGGCTCATAACTTTTTTTTAGCTGGCTCCTAGATTCAAAGCAAATTTGTCAAGCCCTGTCTTCTATCTGTTTTCTGTGCCAAGATGTAACACACTCAATGTAATAACAGCATAGCTTGGGGCTTACTGCTGGCAAGGTTTGCATTTGCATAATCCTTCAATCAGCAGGAATTAATGCTAACATATAGCTAATATCTGATAATCCGCTCCATGTGGCTGGGATTCCCTTTTAGAAAAGGTTTATCATGCATCATGATAGAACCATGTGTGTTCCCATCACTGTTGTCAGCCAGTAATCATCATAGTAGATTGCTAATACTAATTTTGTCTGATATATTTTTACAGGTGAAAATTACAGAAAAAAATGTATTCGCAGTTTACATTTCTGTTTCATAATCTGTTGTTTGGTTTATTACCAGTGGCAAATGTCCTTGCTTTGACCCAACTGCTTTTAATAAGATGAATTGATAGTAAACCATTGACCGTTGCTGTGGAAATAATTTTTTTGATCATAGTTTTTTCACAAATTTCTTCCTTTGAGTAAAACAATTCCAGCACAAATAATCTTGAGTGGCTTATTTTTATCCTGTATTCTTGAAGTTCCCGTTGATTATTCCAATGCTTACATAGTAGTAAGCTTGGAAAAAAACACAGGCCCATCAAGTTAACCAGTAGAAAAAAAATTATTAAATAAATTAAAAACCTCCATATACAGAACACTATACTCGCAGCTGGTCCAGAGGAAAGCAAAGAAAAAAATACTTTATATAGCGTTGTCTAATTTGGGAGGGGGGGTGGTGGGATTTTTTTTTCCCGATGCTCTAAGTCTTTTGGATATGCGTTGGATCAGCAATCTCTGTTGGTATTACTTATAAAAGTTAATAGCCAGTTATTTTCATTTTTGTTTTTTTCACAGCTTTTACTATGAAGAAGCCTTTCTGTATGTAAAGGTTCAACCTCATTTTTGATGAGATGCAGAAAATGTCCTTCAGTCCTTTTCAATGATCTTGACATTTGGCACCAAATTAAAGCCCCTCTCTGGGATAGAACACTCTATAGTTCTTTATCAAACTTTCAAGTAGTAATGCACCAAAATGAAAATTCTAGACTGGAACCGAAAATTCAGGATGCACTTGCGCAAAAAACCCCACACAGACCAGGCACAATTTTCATTGTTTTCAGGTATTTACCAAAACATATTTAAGCTATTGTTATATAATGGATATGGGCTGAAAGTGCACACACTCAGGTTTAATTTGAGGGTATGCACATCCAAATTGGAGGAAGGGTTTAGGAATTACAGCTCTTAAGAGTAGCCATTCCCCCCTTTTTCAAGGGACCAAAAGTAATTGGACAGTTGAATCAAAAGCTGTTTCAAGGCCAGGTGTGGGCTACTCCTTCATTATTTCTTCATCAATTAAGCAGTAAAAGATCTGGAGTTGATTCTAAGTGTGGTATTTGCATTTGAAATCTATTGCTGTGAACCTACATCATGCATTCAAAGGAGTCCATGTAAGTGAAACAGACCATTGTATGGCTTAAAAAAGGAAACAAATCCATCAGAGACATAGCAGCAACATTAGGTGTGGCCAAATCAACAGTTTGGCACATTCTGTGGAAAGAAGAACGCACTGGTGAGATCAGCAACATAAAAAGGCATCCATGGAAGACACCAGTGGTACATGGTTACAGGATCCTCTTTATGGTAAAGAAAAACTCATTCACAACATCCAGACAAGTGAAGGAAACTCTCCAGGAGGTGGGCGTATCATTGTCAATGTCTACAATCAAGAGAAGACTTCACGAGAGCAAATACAGAGAGTTCACCACAAGGTGCAAACCATTCATAAGCCTGAAGAATAGAAAAGCCAGATTAGACTTTTCCAAAAACATCTAAAAAAGCCAGACCAGTTCTGGAAAAGAATTCTTTGGATAGATGAAACTAAGATTGATCTGTACCAGAATGACAGGAAGAAAAGGGTGTGGAGCAGGCTTGGAATAGCTCATGATCCAAGGCACACATCATCTGTAAAACATGGTGGAGGCAGTGTGATGGCATGGGCATGCATGGCTTCCAGTGGCACTGGTTCATTGGTGTTTATTGATGATGTGACAGAAGACAGAAGCAGCCAGATGAATTCTGCAGTGTTTAGAGACATACTGCCAGTCCAGATTCAGCCAAATGCAGCGAAGTTGATTGGGTGGCCCTTCACAGTACAGATGGAAATGATTCAAAGCACACTGCAAAAGCAACGCAGGAGCTTTTGAAGGAAAAGAAGTGGAATATTCTACAATGGCCTTGTCAACCATCTGATCTCAACCCAATTGAGCATGTATTTCACTTGCTGAAGGCAAAACTAAACGCAGAAAGACCCACAAAGAACAACTGAAGTCAGCTGCAGTTAGAGCCCGGAAAAGCATCAGAAAGGAGGAAACCCAGTCTTTGGTAATGTCTATGGGTTCCAGACTTCAGGTAGTCATTGCCAGTAAAGGATTCTCAACAACATATTAAAATGAACATTTTATTTATGATTATATTCAATTGTCCAATTACTGTTGGTCCCTTTGGGGGGGGGGGGTGGCTACTCTTAAGAGCTGTAATTCCTAAATAGCTTGAATATGTTTTGGTGAATACCTGATAAAAATATTAAATTGTGCCTGTGTCCAACCATATATGGACTTAACTGTATGTGTGTGTGTGTGTATATATGTATGTGTGTGTATATATATATATATATATATATATATGTGTGTGTGTGTGTATGTATATTATATATATATATATATATATATATATATATATATATATATACATACACTATCTCACTTAAATGGAGGCAATTTTGCATTGAAGTCGATAGGATGCGATTTTGCATTGAAGTCAGTTATCTTTTTTTTTTTTTTCTTTTTTTTTTCCTGATGGCAAAATGCAGATAAACCCTATTTTCAGCCAATAATTTTGGGCGACCAAAATATCTGTGCATCACAGCTCTCAAGTATTTTTTTGACTAAAGACTATAGGCCTGTAGTTACTTGCTAAAGAGTTTGATCGCTTCTTCAATATAAGTTTTTTTTAAAATATATTGGCCTTGCAGTTTTTCATTGGCACCAATCCAGTCAGTAAAGTTTCTCTAAACGTCCGAAACAATGGCTTTGAAATAACTGAGCTCAACTCTTTGAGGACACATGAATGAAAGTCATCTACTGCACACGTTAGAATTGCATCCTCTCCTGGTACCAACTTGGCTGAGTGGTGGCTACCCTGTGCCACTCAAAGTGCACACATGCGCAGTACGCAACCTTCTCCAACTAGGCTCCATTTGAATGGCTCAGAGTGGCTACTAAGTATTATTGTGGTATTCAGTCTGTCCTGCAAGCAGCAGAATGGAGAGGAATGAGGGTTACATTTTACAACATATTAGATTTAACCCGTCTCTCCACTATCATGTTTCTGAGAAAACAAACACATGGTAGGTTGGTAGATCCAATATTGTGCTTACTAGGGCTGCACCCAATAGTAGTGGTCTATTTAATGACCGATCTTGGGGGAGATTTATAAAGGATCGGTTTTCATTTTTGGTATACTTTTGTGTTCACTTTTTTTGTCTTGTTTATTAGCATGTTTTCCCTTTTTGTCTAGCAGGAGACTGTCAATGTGTTTTTAAACGTTATGTTTTCCATTGTCTTTTGTAGTGCTTTATTGATTACCACATTTATGAAACTGGAAATGTGAAATTTGAGAAATAAGTATTATTCCCAAAGGCAGTTTTTCCACTTAATAAGATTTTGTCAAACTGTTCCCCAGAGAGACTCATTTTGATAGCTGTTCCTTAAGGAACTAGATTGGCACATTCCCTATGTGGTGCTCAGAAGACATACGCTAAGGCTCGGTTCACACTGCTGCGACTTGGGATTCGACTTGTGAGACCCCAAGTTGCATGACATGTGAAATCCCATGTTAGTCAATGAGAGCTGTCTTAATTAGCACTACTGAAGTTGCTCTGATTTTAGATAAGATTTATGTACTACTTCAAAGCGAATTCTATCCTACTTGTGGCCATAGATTTTAATGAAAGTTGCCTTAAAGTTGGATCTATTGATGTGATTTCGATCTGACACACCTTCTTTTTTTTTTTTTTTTTTTTTTTTTTTTCTTTTTAGACCAATTAGAAAATATTATTAGTTTTTTTGGTAATTTTGTTTTGTTTAATTTCTAGCTAAATCCAAATTTTCTGAACATATGCAATTCGAATTGGTTTGAAAATTGATCGACCGATCCAAATTCTATGTAAAGAATCGCTGGTTGCTAAGGAGTGGGCCAGGAAGCTGGCTGAGGTGTCCTTTAAAAACCTATGGCTCATAAGCTGACAGCAGATGTATCATGGTCAGCTGAATGTATACAAAATAATGCTGGCAATTAAAAAAAACAAACAAAAAAAAACAAACTACATGAGGGGTCCCCTTTTATCCATACCAGGCCCTTTTAGGATTTTAAGGGGAACCCCACCCCAGCATAAGTTTTTTTTTTTTTTTTTTTTTTATTTCCGGCACTCTTTTGTTTACATTCAGCTGTCTGTGGTAAATCCACAAAGTTGCTTTTTATAGCTTTACATTGCATAAACTAGACAATTCCTGAAAAAAAAAAAAACACTTCCTAGATCATCTCCAGAATGAGACACCAAAGATGAGATGGGGGCACAGCTTGTAGAACTAACCCCCAAAAATAGATGAATAAAAGTATCCATGTGATGAATATGTTTGCTGGGCCAGTTTGGCAGCTCTGTAGACCTGCTCAGTTGTGGCTCCAGCCCTCCCTACCTTTGATGTGAGACACGGCTCTGGTAGAATGTACTTTTACAGAATTGACAGCTGCCTGTTTTGCCAATTTGTAAGCCTGTTAGAGGGGAGAGGAATCCGTCTAGCTATAGATAACATTCATGCTTTTATGCCTGTGACATTTCCAGCACCCAGAGTCAAGAAAAAAATCACCTTTCTCCATGTTGTAATCCTTTACCCGTATTCTGAAACATCCAAACAGTGGAGTTTGCCTTCTTCACAATTAGCACATTTGTCTCAAAAGAACAAAATAGACTTTGAGAAACACTGAGATTCATGGGGAGCATTAAATAGTTTTATCAGGTCTGAGAATTGCATTGTCCTGTAAAATTGTTAGGAAAAGTACTTTTGTTGTTCATTGCTCCCACCATTTCTGGTGTTAATCAGCAGTTAGGCCTCATGCACACTGGGCGGTTTTACAGCCGCTGTTTTGGGCATCAGGCGTTTTTTTCTAAAGCCAGTAAAATCCCGGCATGTTATCCTATGTGTATATGCACACATAGGCTTTTATCAGCTTTTTTTTTCAGGGGTGGTTTCAAGCTGAACCCACCCCCCCCCCCCCCCCCGATTTTGAAAACACTGCGAAAGGCAGAAAAACACTGAAAACTATGCTATCCTGTGTTTATGAGCCTTTTTGACCCTCAAGCTTTTGTGGGAGTATAGTTTCTCTAAAAAAAAACAAAAAAAAAACCCAAAACGCAAAAAACTGCAAATGTTGAAAAATGCTACTTGAAAAAAATGCTAAAAACACGACAAAACCTGCATTTTTAACGTGGCATTCTAGGGCTAATTATACTGGCGTTTTTATAACATCCAGTGTGTATGAGCTCTAAATATAACTTCCCTTATAGATCTTTGATGGACTCGGAGAAGGAGCTCTTTTTATTGGTTAAAATATTTTTGATGATTCTTCAAAATTTTCTTTTTTTTTTTTTTTAAATCTGTTGCCAGTATATTTTCAGTTGTGTTGGCCAAGACCATCATCCATGACCTCAACATTTTCTCCTCCTAATTTGACTTAGGAGCTCCATTTTGTCTTCTAAGAATTGGTGTACGGGAATTACCAACCTATCTTCTGCTCGGCTGGCCCCGAGTATGGCATAATTTGGCACATATTCAGTTGACACTGGTAATGTTTTGGTTCCTACAGACAACTTGGATGTTAATGTGTTTATTGAAGGGGAACAAACTGCCATCTAGGCTCATCTTTGTAGCCTGGCTCAGGTTTTATGAAGTAGAATTCCCCCGAGTGTGATGGAGCAGACAGTCATTGTCTGACCGGTGTCTAGCCTGATGGTCTTTTAATGTCTGCATCTTGTGAAATGGCTGGTTGTCTTTTGATAGAATTCGTTTTCCTCTGGGGAGTTCAGTTTGTTCCATTTTGAACCCCTCAAGAACGATCTGGAAGCAGAAAAATCCTCTTCAAAATGTAAAATGTTTAAAGTATGACTACAATTTGAATACATTTTAGGTAATAAATGTGCAATGGTTTTCATTACAATATAGACTTTGTTTTTTGTATTTTGGCAAAAGAGATTTCGCTACTTTTTCTGCAAGTTAAAGATGTCGTCGTTTTTGTACTGAGATTCTACTTCTTTTTTTTTTTAATAGCATGCAGTCCTTTTTATGTGACTTGTGAACTGTATGTCCACGGTTTAGTATTGTGCTTCCTCATTACAGCTCAGTTTGTCTCTTGTTAGTTTATAGAAAAAGTATGTACATGGTTATCGGTTACTAAAGCAGTAGATTGTGAAGTATCATTTCTATTTTTCCAGCATGGGCCTTAAACTGGCCATAAATGATTTGCTTGTTTTTTTTTTTTTTGGTTTTCCTTTTCATTTGAGCAGCTAGCTGAATAAAAAGAAACCGATTCCTCCATTCACACAAACAAGGTGGATGGAGGAATTCCTGTCCCCCCCATGTATTCTGATAGTGGGACTCTCTGCTAATCAAGAAAAGTTTTCCATTTATTCTGATAGTGGGGACTCTGCTAATGAAGAAAAGTTTTCGAGCTTGTCATTTCGCCAGAAGTCGATCTGATGATTGACTTCTGTGGAAAGGAGACGGACACACGAGAGTCCATCTGTGCTTGCTGAACCGGCTAAATATCAGTCTGTTTATGGCCAGCTTAAGTGGCCAGAAATTTTACTGTAAAATCATTTTAAACAATTCAGAAGGGATTTTTATGGAACATGCAGTTGATGTTCGTATATCTACTTTAAAGCAACAGTTAACCCTGCTGCCCTTGGCCTACTCCAAACCTCAAAATTTGTGTTTTTCCTGCTCAGAGCTGACTTCCTGTTAGAAGGTGGCTATGTTCGTTCTCCATAGTCCCACTGTACGAAAAAACAAGGCCATCCTCTCTTGCTCACTCTCAAAATAGAATAGGGACAATGAACTATGGACTATGGCAGTGGTCTCCAAACTGTGGCCTGAGGGTCGGATAAAGGCTAGCAAAGGACCTCACCTGGCCCTTGGGGCTTATTCTTCCCAATTATACAAGGCACTATTCCTCCTACTGACCCCAAAATGGCACATAGTTCCTGCCACTGACACTAAAGATGGGGACTGTTTTTCCCACTGATATCAGTGATGGGGCACTATTCCTCCTACTGATGCCAACAATGATGGGGTGCTGTTTCTTCCACTGATACCAGTAGTAGGGTACTATTCCTTCCAGTAGCACCAGCGATGAGACACTACTCCTAATGACCACCAATCCTGAGGCAATGTTTATCCTTTCTGATGCTGGGCCTGGGACATTTTCTATTCTGAATGGCCACAGTCCAGCCCCCCCTAAAGTCTAAGGGTCGGTTATCTGGCCGTTTGTTTATAGAGTTTGGAGACCCCTGGACTCTGGGATGTTTAGTGTGCATAGAACAGTGCACATGACCACAACTAAAATTCATTGCTCAAAACAGTAATAAGGGGGGGGGGGGGGGTGGAGAGTTTAAGGCGCTCAGGATGGACATATCAAGGAAGTAGAAAAGCACATTAATAGACAGTTTTGTGAGTAATAGGTTACATGGCCATTAAGTAGTGGATGTGCATGGATTCTATTGGAGAATATAGATATTGTTTTGTGCCAATTTAAAGCGTTATTAAACCCAAAACCAAGAATATACCATATTGCAGCTTACCAAGCATTAGATGGCTGCATTAGTTTTCTTTTTCTCCTCTGTTTTCATCTGGTAATCTGGCCAATAACACATCTAGATGAAGGAGCACCAGGGGACTGCAGCAGTGGGTTGATTTACTAAAGACAAATAGACTGTGCACTTGTGCAGTTGCACTCATTTTCCTTAGTAAATATAATGTTGTAAAGCTTCACTTTACTGTAAAGAATACCAAATCAAGTGCAAGGAAAATAAAAACAGCAATTTTGCTTGCAGATAAGATGGAAATCAGCAAAGCTTTACCTTATTTACTAAGCTGTGGGGAAAATGAATACAACTGCACTTGCACAGTCTATTTGCTTTTTAGTAAATCCCCCCCTCCTATTGTCAGTTTGGGGGGAGATGTTAGATGTATTAGCAGATTCAAATACACTAACAAATTGAAGCTGAACTCCAGCTAATACTTTATAATTACTGTACAGCAAACAATTTTTTTTCCTTTTGGGCTAAAGGTTTTACATAAATAAAAGCTGATCATTGTAAGCACCCCTGCTAGTGTTAAATGGCTTGTATCATCTCTGTAACTGATACATTCTGCCGGAGAGCTTGTTCTTTTGAAAAAACAACCGACTTAGTGGCTGGATCACCAGATGGAAATAGAAGAAATCCTAAAAAAAAGAAAATAAATGCAGTCATCACATCTAACAAATGGTAAACTGCAAAAAAATAAATGTTTGCTTTTGGGTTTAATACCACTTTAAGAGAGTGAAAGCCATTAATACATTACTGGTTGTATTGTGCATAATAAGCCATTTTTATATCGCAGGATCTGAACAGATAAAAGCATTACATTTATTTATGATGTATTGATCAGGAATCCTCTTGTGGATGGTTTAATTTGGATCTAGAGTACGATAACAGGCCTTTGTCTATTGCCAGCTGCCTTAAATAGAACTCCAATATTCGCACAGGTATAAATGTAGATGGACACAGATTTAAGTTTGCTGTCCTTGTACAACTGAATGTGAATTATTCTCCATTTTTAGCTATTTTCTTGAAATTTCACTGGTATAACTGATAGCAAGTCAGCTGTGCAGTTAAATATCTACAGTCTTGATTAAAGCTTTATCTCATTTTCCACCCCGATAAGTTTCTAAACTTATACCGGCATTTGAAATTGTTACTAATATTCTTGTTTGTATAGTAAAACATTCAGAGGTAAAAATGGTGGTTTAACACCTTCATGGCAATAATGATCTGACAAAGCATAGTTTACTATATACTACTTTGTATTTAAAGAAGAACTCCATTTTTGTTCAGAAAAAAACATTCCTCTCTGGGTAATCAATGTACATTCCAGGATTTTAACAAAATTTGCAAATGGACACACAAAGCTATTTTTTCAGCATAAAATAAGGTAAGAATCTGCAGCAAAGTGAATGGGAGTGACTTTATAATTCTCAATCAGCTGCTGCACTTGCAGGGTTCTATGTGTAAAATAGTTCTGTGCACCAGTTAAAAAAAATAAATAATGCATTAGCAGTTTTGAATACAATAAATTGAATCCAAACTCCAGCTAACACTTTATAAACAGTTACAGCAAACTGTTTTTTTTCTGCTTTTGGGATAATGGTTTTACATGAATAAATAGATTATTTTAGTCACCTCTGCCAGTGTTGAATGGTCTTATTTGTGTAAACGGATACATTCTGCTGGAGAGCTTTAGCTTCTGAAATACAGCAGAGTTACTGGTTGAATCACCATCTGAAATTAGAAGCGAAAAAGTAATTCAGCCTTCACATCTATGAACTGGTACGCTGCAATATAGTAAATGTTTGCTTTTGGGTTTAATACTTCTTTAACACATTAAACCTCTTAAAGTTCAAATTGCGCCCCTGTGAGATCAGTAAGATCTGTGTTTGGCCAGCTGGACTCTCCTCGGAGATCACAATATCCTCCTCAGTACTCCAGCAGTCACAACAGCTAATGTATTGGAAGGTAGATCAGTGCTCAAAAACATAAGACTACCATAGTGCTCAGTGTATTTTATTTTTAAAACCAACATAAAACTGCACTCGCATGGTAAAAAAAATGGTAAACCACATATATCACTTTAAAAATCCACCTCTAATGCTTCTAAATGCAGATGTCTATGGTTACTGCAATGTCGATCTCCCTTCAGCAGCTGTTAAATCTCTCTCCACCAATCTTCGTATAGCCATGCGTACATGCATTGTATTTGACAATGTAGCCAATAAAGTCCTTTATTTATGGTTGACACTGAGTCGCCGGCTTCATTTACCTCTAAATATTACACTAGTGTGGAGCTACTAAAGCCTGGTCACCAGTTCTTCCAGCTCCTGGATTTGTCATGGTTGAGCAATGCTAATCTGTTCCATATAAAACTATTTCCTACCTGCTTGATGTTTGTTTGACATCATATTAGGAAATATAAGGTTCATAGGAGTGTAGCTGACCTGCACAAACAGCCAAGAAAAACTTTCAGAGAGATGCAAGGTGAACTCCGAGGTCAAGGTACAGATGTGTCTGATCACACCATTGTTGCTGTTTGAGTGACAGTGAGCTCAAAGGAAGAATGATCCAGGAGGATTCCACTGTTCGTCTCCAAAGTTAGACTGGAATTTGCTAAAATGCATATTGATAAGCCACAGTGCTTCTGGGAGAATGTCCTTTGGACAGATGAGTCAGAGTTGGAGCTTTTTGACAAGTCACATGAGCTCTATATTCATAGATAGAAAAATTAAGCTTTCTCCGAAGAGAACACCATACCTACTGTGAAGCATGATGGAGGCTCTATTGCACAGAGCAGATGAGTATAACATAATTATTTAAAAAAAAATAAAAACACTGATGTTTTACAATTACTTAACCTCCCTGGCAGTATTCCCGAGTGTAGCTCGGGGTAAAGTTTCAGCACCAAAAGCGGTAACCCCGAACTACACTCGGGATTACCTTGCAGCGCTGACCCGGGATCCCTTCTTCACTTACCTTGTCCTGCGCTCCCGCGATGTCCCCCCTGCAGTGTCTCCTGCAATGTCCTCCGGCATC
The DNA here is from genome assembly GCF_062004578.1 of Staurois parvus. NCBI lineage: Eukaryota > Metazoa > Chordata > Amphibia > Anura > Ranidae > Staurois > Staurois parvus. The sequence goes on from NW_028318095.1 coordinate 25,160,125, forward strand.
TGTCTTCTGGGTTCCGTTCCCTGCGACGTCTGGACGTATGGGGGACGGAACTGGCGGGAAATCTGAAAGTTGTAAAAGTGACATTCACTAAAATCACATAGTAAAACATTACTGTATCAAACCATTTCACATACATTTTGTCCCGAGTGCTTTGTCCTGTGTCCTGCCTGCATTTTTACTGTTCTTTCTGCCTGGAAACTGAGAAAAGTCCATGGCGTCCAAAAAGTGTCCCTTTAGGTCCAAAGCGGTTTTAGACCGGCTAGAGAACAGATAGTAAATTCTGAATCACTTGCAGAATTGAGTGATAATGATTTGTGGGAAAATTTGTCATCAGACACTGAAAATTATTTTGCGACTTTGCTCAGTGATGTGAGAACTTGGCGCTATATTTCAAATTTCAGTGTTTTTGGTTTGATTATATTATTTAATTACATTTATTGTTATTATATTATTATTTTTATGATTATTTATTATATTATTTATGATTTTGTGTTTCAAATTTTAACATACCCGGGATGTTTACTAGACTCTTGTTCGGACAGATTTCAGTGAGTTATTCCTAAAAATTACAGGCCTGCAATAAAAAAAAATTTCCATGCAAAAAAAGTACTGCTTTGAGCACAGAAATACTGACATAATCAGACCGCTAGGGAGGTTAAAGGCCTCATGTACACTGGATGTCTAGCTCCAGTGCATGAGGCTCTGGCTGACAGCTGCTGTGGTTGGATAGTGCACTTGTTGGTACTTATGTCTAGGGCAGTATGCGCCCAGGGACAAATGCTCAGACCCTACCACTAGGTCCACCGTCCAGCTGCAGCAACTGTCAGTTTTTCTTTGAGTCTTGCAGGGAGGCTGGATGAGCACCTGTGCCCTCTGCTTGAAGTTGGAGCCTCATGCATTGGGGCTTAAAGGAGGCTTTATTCTGCTG
>NW_028318096.1:0-17500 GCF_062004578.1 Staurois parvus
GCAGCCTATTGATTGCAGTGCTGACTGAACTGCAGTTTTCCAGCTGTTCCGGAACAGCCATTTGTGGATTGCAATTAAAGTGGAGCTCTACCCAAAAGCAGAAGCTCTGCTTGTTGGCACCCTCCCTTTACTGCCACATTTGACACTTTTTTGGGGGAGCGAGTACCTGGTTTTGATGGGTACCCGCTCACACTTTTGGCTCAGTTGGCTGCGGCGAACTGAGCCATAAGTTCAGCCCCCTTCCTTCCCCGCCGCATTCTTGTGGGACACTTCACAGGTTCCAGAAGACTACGGGACCAGGCACAAGGCTCAGTGCGACTCACACATGCGCAGTAGGAAACCGGCTGTGAAGCAGCAAAGCTTCACTTCTGGTTTCCCTTACTTGCAATGCTGGTACTGGAACTTGGAGGCTAGTGAAGAACTAATCCTGGGTGACAACGACATTCTACCCCTGGACCCCTGGACAGGTAAGTGTGCCTATATTAAAAGCAGCTACAGTATTTATAGCTGCTGATTTTTTTGGGGGGAGCTGGGAGCTCCTCATTAAGCCAGTTCCTGCTGAACCAACAGGCCAACTTAAGGGCTCATTCAGATGGGCGTTGAGACCCGTCCTCCGTGCTCAGCCACTTTTTGCTCCACTTACAAACCCTGCGCATTCAGGTCCAGGCACCCGCTCCTGCCAGCATGTCAGATTTTGACAGTGACTGTTTGTTTTAGTTCTGCTGCTGTGTCGGCATCCACTTCTATGGGCTGCCTGCATGCAGCTTCAATGTGGATGTACACACAGCAAAAAGTGGCTCAGCACAGAGTAGGGATCTCAGCACCTGTCTGAATGAGCATTTACTGTCTAATATACCATGTCTCTAATGGCTCGTACACACTATAAGAAAATCATAAGTGCTTGTGAGCTACTATGGTAAATGACAATTATGCTAAATTGATCAGTTGATTAAATAAAATAAACACACACTTGGTTCGCTGACACTCAACACTCATAAATAGTGCATGTGACTAAATATAAAATACAAAAAAATGTGTCGTGCTCCAATGATTAATATTCAAAAACTAACCATGTGATCCAACATCAAATAAATAAAAAATAAATATATATAAAAGTGAATAAAAATTGAGCTATAAATCTGTGATATATTATCAAAAATAGTCCAAATAATATATAAAATTTAAGAAATCCACATAAAATGAAATATATAATATATAAAGTGTCCACTCTGTGTTATTATTCTGAAAATCCAGCATCAATGAATGGATTGGATGCAATTTTCCTATGCGCTCACCTTAATTTTAGCCTAACTGGTTATTAGGCTAACACAGCTTTTTGTCCTACAAGGACAAAGTTTTCCTGTGGCAGATATCCTTCCCAGATTATGGATTGAACGTTGTAATATTGGTATTAATGCACCTGGGGTCTCTCAAGTTAGCTGATCCCTGTGTTGGATGTGGATGGATGGATTTCTCCCTTTCTCCTCCATGGGTCTACTCCTTCCTTTTTGTCTCCTCTCTCCAGCACGCCACATTAATAGTATCAAAAAAGAGAAAACATAGTGTCTTATCATCTTTAGCCTTTTATTTATTAAATATGTTATTCCACTTACATTTGTGCAATATAAAAACGCTTAATGGAATAGCAGAAAACCTCTGTGTGTGCTCAGCACACTTCCTGTACTCGCCATTAGATCCAGACAGCGCCGTGATGTCAAAGGGTATCCCCTAGCGGTGTGACGTCAGCTTGTAAGGCTCAACGCAACGCGTTTCGTGCGCATGCATCTCCTCAGGGGTACAACACTGGTATTGCTGTGTCTTGTATTACCATTTACACTTCATTTGATTATTGGATGGACATTTATGTATCACATTGATGCTGTTTTACTATATTCAAGTGTTTACATTGTCTACCTTATGCATAATGATGACATTTAATGTTTAGCGTTGCACTTTTATTGTATAAGCCTTAAAGCTGTAGTAAAGTTCACAATGTTCTAGTATATATATTGCATACAAACACATTATGGCAGACTTACCTTGAAACGAAGAATTTACAAGCTTTTACTTCGTTGGTACATAAGTACATAGTACTTTCCCATATAAGAAAATTTGCACATCAGACCATTGCTTTCAGGGCTGTGGTATGACTGGCACATTAGTACACGTATAATGGGAATACCCAAAATGTAAATGTTTCTGGATGGGGTTTTATAGATTAACAAATACTGTTTTGGGTATAAATATCCTCAAAAACCCTTATGAGGCTCTGCTTAATTTGAAATCCTCTTCTTGTACCCTTAATCAAGTTAAAGTGGTTGTAAAGGCAGAAGGTTTTTTTACCTTCATGCATCCTATGCTGGCTGGCTTTAGGCAGATCTGTTCTGGACATGGTCCAACCCTCTCCTTACACCTACCCCCCCCCCTTTTTTTTAAATTTTATTTCCATCTCTTATCTAAAAAAAAGCCCTCCAATAGTGCGCTGTTGCTTCCATCTTCACCTGGTCTTCCTGCCAGGTTCATTGGCTCCAGGCATCTGAATGGCCAGGCTGCGATTTCATAACGCCCATGCATGCAGTCATGGTCGCAGCTTGGCACTGTCAGTGGATCGCATTCGCAGTGTGCCATCCATTCAGAGCACAGTGCAGATGACATCACCGGCCTCTACAAATCTGAATATCTCCTAAATGGTACAGGTTTAGCAGATATTCACTGTAACTATAAGCAAGCCTTGTTATAGGCTTACCCATAGGTACAAATCATAAAGAGGACTTTACTGCCATTTTAGCTACTTTGTACTGCTCTACTCAGTACGCTTTACTTGTATGCTGCTCCGTAATTTACCCTGCACTGCTCTGCTGGATATGCTGTGCTCTGTAGGTTACTTACTCTGCTCTGCTTCACTCTGTAAATCTGTGCTTGTTAAATACTCCATCTTGCATCACTTACATTACGCTTGTGTTATGTTACGCTACAATTTGCAACCTACATTAGATTTGTCACAGCTCCACTCTTGTGTCATCCACAGTTCATTATATATTGCTCCACTCTGTACATTTTAGTGTGCATTATATGAGGCCTACTACTCCACTCTGTATACTGTGCTATACAGTATGTTACAGATTTCATACATTGTGCTCTACCTTCTATACTCCATAATGCTTATGTAGCACTGTATGCTATATACAGTAGTTTTGTATGTTGCATTCTATAAAACATATCACTCTATACATTATATCCACACCATGCTTTTCTGTATTCTGTGCTGTTAGTTACCTACTCCCTATACTGTGCTGTACTTTACATACTACATACCAGTTCACTTTCTTTTGTGCCGTACATTTATTTAATTTATATTGTTCAATGTGCTGTATGTTAGATTCTATACTGCCTCCCTTGAGTGCTGTGCTGCACAATTTACATTGCTTCAATACTATGGTTTGTAATCTACTCATTACCTTTTCATCTGCGCACATTCCTGTACATTGATATACTCCATACCACTCCACGCTTCTTTGTACAGTTCCACTTTGTACACTGTGTTTGCTGCGTGCTGCATACCTCACATTGCTAAACTCTACCTACAGTGTTCTTCTGTTCATTCTCTGTATCATATTATTTCACTGAGTGGTTACAAAGCTTAAAGGTTTTTTTTTTACCTTAAAGCGGAACGCCACCCAAAAGGGGAAGTTTCGCTTTAAGCCTTTGTCCCCCATTCCCTATTCAGGATTGGCACCTTTGGGGAGTGGGTACCCGAATTTGACAGGTACCCGCTCCCACTTCTGCTGCGATTGCCTAGGTGATAGGAAGCGGAAGTTGTCCTGACGCCCCCCCCCCCGTAGTCTTCTGGGACACGTGACAGGTCCCAGAAGACTACAGGGCCATTCACAAAGCACAGTGCTTCTCTTGCATGTGCAGTGGGTGCCCGGCTGTAAAGCTGCAAGCTGTCACAGCCGGGTGTCCACACTGAAGATGCCGGGGAGAGAAGATGGCCGGTGAAACCAGCCTTGTTGAGGACACCGCTGGACCGAGGGACAGGTAAGTGTCGGTATTTTAAAAGTCAGCAGCTACTGTTTTTGTAGCTGCTAACTTTAATTTTTTTTTTCAGCTGGAACTCAGCTTTAATGCTTTCTCTCCATTAAGGTAAAAAAATCTTTCATGTTCTGCTCCCCCCAACCAGTGCAGTGGCTCCTACTGCTGTTAATTCATGTGAGGAGAAGGGGGGGGGGGAGCCGCTCTGAGTGTCCAAACCACCCCCCGCATGACTGCCCCAAAGCAGGAGCTTGCTATGGGAGCAGACACAGAAGAGGAGGAGCTGTGAGCACCGGTGGGGAACACCAGAAGAGAAGGTTCAGGGGCTGCTCTATGCGAAACTATTGCACAGAGCAGGTAAGTATGACATCTATTATTTAAAAATTATTTTGAAAAAATACAAGCCTTTAAAGCAGTAGTAAACCACAAAAAAACCTAAAATGTTTTGTCCCTGCAAGTTAAGAGCATAATGTGCTAGTATACATCGCATACTAGCACATTATGAAAGGACTGGCCTGAAAACTAAGCTCTCCAGCAGATTTCTGTCATGGCTCCCCGAAGGCTTCCATCTTCACCCGGTCTTCCTTTTTCGGATTCGTGAGCTGCCGCCATCTGATTGGCCGAGCCAAAATGTCACTCCTTCTCATGGGCGTTTTGGACACAGCACGGCTCTCTCAATGGAGGCACACCATCCAATGAGAGCACAGTGCGCATGTGTCGGTGACATCACCAATGCTTCTACAGTAAATATCTCCTAAATGGTACTATGTTTAGGAAATATTTACAGTAGCTACAGGTAAGCCTTATTAAAGGCTTACCTGTAGATAAAAGATACAAAATTGGATTAATTCCACTTTTAAATTCACTTTAAACATTCAATCCTTAACACTGCTACTTTGCTTGCACTCTAATCCAGAGAATTTGCCATGAAATTATCTGTTCTGCCCTTTCCAAGTTACCAAACTCTGGATTGCATTCATCATCATGGTCCCTGCTATGCCTAGAATAGGCCCAGTTTAGCCCTTCCACCCTGCTGACACCCATTGTACAGATACTCTGTTTGCAATTTGCCCTTCTGACTTTTGCCCACGTTTGGCTGACATTCTACCATTTTATTCCCTTTTTTTAAAAGTATATTTGGCAAAAATTGAATTTCTTAACATTTTACAACATCTGTTTGTCATTTGGAAAATGCGCTTGCTGTAACATTCACCCTAGTTTATCAGAGGGAAAATCTTATCTTCTCTGTATCGTCATGTACATTTTAAAATAATATTGGCCAAGGCTGAAAACCTTCACAAACAAAAAAAAAAACAAAAAAAAACTAAACAGAAAGCAGGGTGATTGCTTGGTTAATGTTTGTTGAAAGTAAAGCAAATTGCCAATCACATACTTTATAAATATGCCCTGTAGTGATAGAAATGTTATAGGCATGGCTCTGTCTATTTATCGTTTAATACCCTAGCCCAACTTGTAATTTACCTTCTTTTTCTCTGTCATATACACTGCTTCAGGGTCACTTTAATCGGTAACCATTTAACTTAAAAGATATGTGTTTGGATTATCAGAAGGAAAGGGAGTGCCTTCATCATCGGAGACCATGAGTCTTCAAAACTGAAAAAATTGGAACAATTGAAGAGTAATTGCTAATAGTTGGCCTGTATTAGGTTTTAACTTTTATTGTATGAAAAGACTGAAAACAATCTGGATATTGTGGGCAACAACTTCACATCTTTATTGAACCAACCAGTCATTATCCTTCATTGAACTTGAACCTGGAAGCCCACTTCTCTAGAAAATAAGCATTTTAGCTACTTGGCTATTTTGACTTTTATTTTTTTTTTTTAAATACAATTTGTTTAAATATCCTTCTTTAAATATCTAGAATGCAGCTTTCAGCACCCCCTTGTCCCTAGGCTACATGTCCTAGTGTTCTGAAACATATCTTCTCAGTCATTCAAAGGATGTGACCTCTGGGATTGTTCTCTAGGCACCTCAAAGCGCTTTATGGGAAGATGGGTGAGGCTTCATTTGCAGTACAGTGACAAGTTACTGTTTAGCGGTGCTCAGCAATCCTAAGCCCTCCTAATTCAGCATTATTGAAATAAAGGAATTGTCTTAATTTTAACAAGTTCCATTGTTTTATATAGACATGACCCAAACTTACTCCTAAACTTCCTTCTCTCCAATCTAAATCACATCCCAGCTTTTATTTATACAGTTCCTGTAGCAAGAAACATTCTTTTGTTAATCCTGTTGACGTAGACACACCCCCAGAACCACATCCCTCACATCCTAAATGTGGTTCTGGGGGTGTGCCTACATCAATGGGAGTAACAAAAGAATGTTTCTTGCTATATGAACAATACAAAAAATAATAGTGCATCTCTACAATACATGCACATAATGTCTATGTAGCACTACCCCCTTAGGAGTTGCTGAGTTTTGGGTTCCCCCTATAGACCTGCACAGGTCTTCAGACCTTGCACACAGGAAACAGTAAACAGTCCTTGAGCTTGGTTTTATATTTTATTAAGGGTTATTCAACTTGGATAGCGTTGAGAGGTGTCTGGGATGCCCTAAGGAACTGTAACTGAGGACAAACTCCTTTTGGTAACTATGTACAAGTCCATAAACAGCAAAGTCTCCCCTTGAAGATCTCTCCTGGTGTGTACCACCTTAGACCCCAGATTAATTCTCCTCTTCACCCAGCTGCATGAGGGAATTCCTAGGCAAGGTGGTTCAGAAGCTGCCAATTTAAAATGAACAGTCCCGGGTGAGGAGGTAGTCAGGTTTCCCACCAGAATGCCCTCTCCCCTTATCTGGCATAGGGGGTGTAGGATTACTCAGTCAGTTCTCTCCTGTAAGCTCGTGGGTTGGTGGCTTCCTTCTGGCCTTACGCTGGGATGGCCCCTTCCCTGCTTTCCAAGCTGTCCTCTCTCTCAGGGGATAGTTGAGGCTGAGAGATCCTCCTATTCAGAAACTCTTGCCTGTAGGCAGGCCATTCTCAGGCTCCACACTCCAGCTTTTACTTCATCTTCCACCAGATACTCTCCTGCTGCTGAGCAGGCTCAAGTCACATTTAATGGCTGCCCTGGCCCCATGTCAAGTCTCCTTCTTGGGGATTGGCCAAAGTCCCTTAAGTGTGCTGGTCAGCCCCTCCTCACCCCCACCGCTTTCCTAGAAACTTCTCAAGTCTCTAGAACAGGGGCAGGTATTGGTGAACTGATCTGCAGAGCCCTCAGTCCTGACCTTAGATGACCTGGCTGATTCATGCCCAGGCTGCTACTCAGCCTCTGACTGAAAACCTATCTAGCTCCTCCTAGCTAACTAGAGGGGTGCTACATTTAGGGGGCACTATCATTACCTGGTTAATTTTGTTAGTGCTCCCCTCTGCCCAAAGCTTTGACTGTAGGACACTAACCCTGTGTAGTAGGCTGGAGTGCGACCGGAGCTGGTCATAGCTTGTAGAGCATCTGCAGAGGACCAGTCCCAGAGCTAAAGGGAGCCTGCTAGAGCAAGTAAGAAGGTAACTATTTACACCTTAATTCTCTGCCCTAGGCTAATGGGCAATTATTCCTTATAGTGCAGGGGAACCCATTGCAAGAATGGATTTCTTTCTTTTTCTAAAGCTGGGCTTCAGTGTATGTATGTGGAGTGGGACAGAGAGGGGTGGGGATAGGCAGAGTTTTGTTGGCCATCAGGCAATGCTGACAATACTGGTTGGGATATTGTATAGTAGAAGCACTGTGTTGTCAGCAAAAAGAGGAAATTAGGAGCACAATAGATTTGCAGATCATCTTGCATTTTACTTTAATGCATACACAGTTTTATCACTTTAAAAATGCTGCTAGTAAAGAGATGCACTATATTTTTTGCCCAGTCATACACTTAAAGCAGAAATAAGTAAATTATTTTACATTTGAATTTTTAGGCTGTTAATGAAACTTTGTTCAGCACGTCCTCTTGTTCAGCTGCTGTATCCAAAGCTCCGAATTGCCATGAGTACACTTGCCACTGGGACCTTCCAGAATTCCCTGCCTCTCAATTATCGTGGAGGGAGCAGAGTGCAGCCTATAGACTCCGTAGGAGAAGAAAAGGCTTATGAACCATCCACAGGTGAGAACTATTGCACTGGTTTAATTTTGTATCTTACCTATGCTAATCATAAAATATAAAACTCTTTTCAAAATATGCTTGTTTTAATAAAAGCATAAGTGCAGCCAAAATGAAAATACAAAAAATCAGCACAAGGGATATAACTTACAGTCAGTAGGATGTGTCCCTTGTGCTGACGTTTCTTCTCTTGGGTGAAATGCTCCTCTAGTGATGATCCGCAGGGACACAGACAGCAATTGAAACAACTGGATACAAAGAAAACAGAGGGCGCACCGGCCTAGTGCATTACCTTAACCACTTCCCTACAGGGCACGTATACCCCCTTCCTGCCCAGGCCAATTTTCAGCTTTCAGTGCTGTTGCACTTTGAAAGACAATTGCGCAGTCATGCAACACTGTACCCATATGACATTTTTATCTTTTTTTTTCACACAAAACAAGCTTTCTTTTGGTGGTATTTACTCGCCGCTGGGTGTTTTATTTTTGCACTATAAACAAAGAAATTTGAAAAAAAAGTTTTTTTTTGTCTCTATTTTGCAAACAGGTAATTTTGCTCCGTCACTGACGTGCGTTGATGAGGCTGCACTGATAGGGGGCACTGATAGGCGGCACTGATATGCACTGACTGGTGGTACTGGTGGGGGCACTGCTGGGCGGCACTACTAGGCACTGATGGGCACAGGTGGGTTTCACTGCTGGGCACTTGTGGGTGGCACTGCTGGGAACTGATCTTCAGTGCCCTGATAGTCGGTGCCGATTCGTTCTCTGACAATTGCCGGTTATCTGTGACAGCGTGGGGAAAGTGCAGCTGATAACGGGCAACTGCATTTACTGGTGATCTACTGTGTCATTGGACACAGCTGATCACATGGTAAAAGACCGCTGTGATTGGCCTTTTACCACATTACATGATCAGCTGTGTCCATAGGACAGCGATCACGGAGATCGCCAGGTGCATGCCCCCAGGAGAGCGTGGGAGGGCGCGTTCTGGGAGGATGTCATAGGACGCCCTCCCAGAACTGGACAACAGTGCTGTAGCCATCATTTGGATATAGCGCGGCTGGCAAGTGGTAAAAAGCATTTATTGAAAAGAATGATAGTTATTGTACTCGCACATGACAATAATGTCAAAGGCACATTATGAAAGAACAGCACAGTCCAATCTACACTAAGTAATTGTCCGCAATGGGAACCCTGGACTTCCAACATCTAACGCGTTTCGTGGACTTGCCTCAGAGCCAACCAGAAGTTATAGTGTGGATTGGACAGTGCTATTCTTTCATGATGTGCCTTTGACATTATTGTCATTTGTGAGTGTAATACCTATCATTCTTTTCAATAGATGCTTTTTAAGGTAATGCACTAGGTCGGTGCGCCCTCTGTTTGTTTTCTTTGTATCCAGTGCATTTTAGCAATTAAAACAAACCTTACTGATGTTAGAACAGGAAGAGAAGGGAACCCTTCTTTATTAGGAAACCTGCAGCCAGAAATTCTAATCATTATAAACTTTATCCAGAAATTAAAACAAATTTTTGGGCCTGAAGTTGGGCTTTTTTTGATTGACTAGTACCACTGATATATTAAGAAATTATACTCTCCTATACAATACGTGAAGATCTGTCTTCTATAATGTGAGTAACATTGAGAGGGTGTTTTATTTTAATGAACTTTATCCCTTTACCCATCCTGCCAGGTTTCATTTAATACTGTTAAAAATTAGCTTTCTATATCAGTCTGTAGTTGCTGTGATTTTTATATACCTGTCTTGCTTCCTTTGCAATGTGGTAACTTGGAGACGTTTTTAGGACAAGATTTCCTGACAAGATCTGAGAACAAACCACTTGTCTGCTTGTGTGATTGGCTTCTTGCTATTCTGACGTTTGCCCAACAGTTTAAAACTGATCTGTAGTCGGCACTGAAAAATTACTATTTAGTTGCCTTTGCTTGCACTGCTTGTGATCTAGAGCAGGGGTCTCCAAACTGCGGCCTGCGGGCCGGATATGGCCCTTTGCTTGCCTTTATCCAGCTGTTGGTGCACTATTCCTTCCACTGATGCGAGACACTATTCTTTCCACTGACACCAAAGATGGGGCACTATTCCTCCCACTGACACCATTGATGGGGCACTATTCCTCCCACTCACACCAATCATGTAATTTTTAAATCCCATTGAACCCCAATCCTATGGCATTTTTTATTCCCCCGTCCACAGTCCGGCCCCCCCTAAGTTAGAAAGGGCAGTAAACTGGCCCATTTTCAAAAGTTTGTAGACCCCTGACCTAGGGGGAAAGCAATAAGAAGAAATACATGCATTGTTCTTCGCTTCTCTACCAGTTGGTGCTCTCCTCCATTGTCCTTCACTTCTGAGGTGTAGTGAGCTCTCTGCCTCCGCATATGCAATATAGAACCACTGGTCCTGCATTGTTCATTATTATTATTATTATTATTTATTTCAGGTACTTATATAGCGCCATCAATTTACGCAGTGCTTTACATATATATTGTACATTCACATCAGTCCCTAACCCTCAAGGGGTGTACAATCTAAGGTCCCTAAGTCACATTCATACATACACATACTAGGGTCAATTTAGACAGGAGCCAATTAACCTACCAGCATGTTCATGATGACATTGGAGTGGCTGTATCCGAGTGAGCAAAGAAGAGGAATGACTTTGTGGGAGTGGTCATGTGGCAGGGAGAAGGCCTGTGGGAGCAAGGCAAAGGGGACGTTTTTCACCATATTCCTCAGCCTTTAGGCTAAATGAGCAGTTAATTAGTGAAATGGGAGTTCAGTTAAGTAGCAGTTTTTGAATGCTGACTGATGTTCAACTTTAACATAGAACTATACTCCCATCCACTCATGCAATGTCCTCAGGCTCCCTTGCTGGCAGCGACCTCTTATTGTGGGTTGCAATCTTTAGCCATCTTGATTTGCAGGACTGGAACAGCATAACTCACAACTTGTGATTGTGTGTAGGAGTTCATTTGTCCCTGCAATGTGGCTTGCTGTACACAACTGTGCAGGCGCAGCTCACTCCACATTCTGAAGAGGTTTGCAGTCAAATAAGGTTTTATTGCACAAGAGACATAGTATGTTTCTTTGCAATAAAGAAGAAACCCTGCATGTTCCGAATTGTATTATTTTAAAGTAAATTTCCACTGCAAATTAGGTTGCAATCAATACTGAGCTTGATTGATAATGAAGGCAAACCTTCCCATTCACCCTGAGAACTCACATTGCCAAACAAACAACAATATTTTTTTCAGAAACTAGTCTTCTAAAATCATTGTAATGTTCAGGATATTCACTGGGAGGACTTTTTTCATTAAGCAAACTTCCAATTAAAGCTTTGTATACGGTGATGTTAAAGGTCATATTTGCATAATTGTGCACATTGACCTAATCCACAAGGGCAGGAGAAGGGTACATTCTACACTTTGAAAGGCAATTTTACATTTCAGAGTTATCAGCACTGGTGATACCTGTCAGTGCTGAGATTTCTTTCACTTGTGTTTGACTCCTGATGAAGAGGTAAGGAGAAAATTCCCAGATGGGCACACTGCACCAAAAATCTAATGTAGACTCTAACCCTCCCCTCTCTATCCCTTTGAAGAGACTGGGTTTGGCTGGAGTTTTAGAAGTTGTTGAAGCAACTTTGCAGTATACAGTTGTGGTTTAATTTCAGAGTTGGTATTATACCATTTGGAGATTCGGATCTCTTGAAGAGGTGTGGACTGGCTCCGGGCACCTTCTCTTATATATGATGGAACTGTTCCTAATAAAACCTTTTTCTGTGTACAAACTGTCCATTTAATAACAAAGATCGCTACGGTGACTCTTCCAAAGGGTCCTGGGTTGTGTTATACCACAACACAGCCATCTCTGCTTTCAAATTTAACAGCTAGTGATACCTCATCTCTAAAATGCAGCCAAGAATCTGATCCCCAAATATTGGAAGACCTCTAGACCACCATCACCTCCAATAAACAAAATACACCTGAAGAAATTGCAGTCCTAAAGAAAACTGTTTCTGAGAGCTATTACAAAACCTGGGTAATTCCTTTAGATCGGGTCTCCAAACATTTTACACTTAGGACCAGTTTACTGTCCTTCAGAGCTTGGGGGAGCTGGACTGTGGCCAATGTGAGTAGAAAACCCCTTGGCGTAAATGGGAGTAAACAATACCCCATCATTGGTCGTAGTGAGAGGAATAGTGTTCCATGGTTGGTATTAGGTAAAGGAACACTGCCCCATATTTGGTGTCAGTGGCAGGAATGATTGTCACATTGTTTGTATCACTTGGAAGAAGTAGGAGGAATAGTGTCCCAAGGGCCAGATTACGACAAGCAAAGGGCCACATCCAGCCCCTGGGCTGCAGTTTGGAGACCATTGCTGTAGATCATTGCTGGATAAATCCTTAGATCTTTTTCTATACTATATTGGGGGTTACTTACTAAAACTGGATAGTGTAAAATCTGGTGCAAGAAGAAAGCTTTCCCTTGAATGATCCTGTTATAGCAAGTGATCGTTAGTGTCAAATTAGTCTATTGCATATATTAGTGAGTAAAGTTTTTAACATTAGTATACTGTATATGTTCATATGGTAGTCCGTTTTTGCTTGGGTACTGGCTTTTATTTTATTTTTACTGGTCTGCAGCTTAAAATATAACTAAAGGCAAAACTTTTTTTCTACTTTGGGAAGAATATAGAATTGTGAAAATCCATGTCAGGCTTTTTTTCATGTTCGATTGGAAGACCTTGCTTCACTTCCTGACTTGTAGAGACAGCAGGAAGTGAGAGGAAATCTCTCCTATGTGAGGCAAATCCCCACCCATTGGAAGATATCTCCTCTATTCCTCTATTAGAGCTTGCAACTCTCTAATGGGAACACAAACGGCAAAAAAAAACCTGACGCGTACTAATCCCTCACTGCTGTATCCAAATTTAAAACAATCATATATGTCACGATTGCGGCGTCAGACCCCAGCCCTTCTCGCCAAACTCGTGACCGAAGGACTGGCCGATCCAAACCGCGTTGTGACGTGCGTAACAATACCATGCCCAGCCGCACCCTGCACAAAGATTTTCCAGCCATTGGACCATAATCTATGTACCTGCGACCTGAGCGATTGTTACTGGGTTAGGTTAATTATGTATTTAACCCCTCCACACTGCCACCACCTCCTTTTTGATCAGAGAAAGAGGAAACTCGCAATATCGCTATAACACTATAATAATTGAAATAATCGTCCGCATAACCCGGTCATTGACACAGGCCGGTTATACAGAGAGTTAAACAAACAGTAGCGTCTCTTTAAAGGCAGGGATTCGTAAATTGCAATTAAGAGTTATAGAAACAGTTCAACACTTTCAGAAAGAGAGATTTATTACTAAAAAGGTCAAACAGGTGCAATAAAAATATTTACAGAGAAGATGTAGCTTAGGTAGATAGATATATAGATATACATACATACATACATACATACATACATACATACATACATACAGACAGTGGGGATCGAAAGTTTGGGCACCCCAGCTAAAAATTTGTATTTTCAATTATGTTGAGGTCAGGAGATTGTGAAGGCCATGGCAAAATCTTCAGTTTACGCCTCTTGATGTAATCCCCCGTGAATTTCGAGGTGTGTTTAGGATCATTATCCATTTGTAGAAGCCATCCTCTCTAACTTCAGCTTTTTCACAGATGGCATCAAGTTACCATCCAAAATTTGCTGAAATTTTATTGAATCCATTTTTCCTTCTACTCGTGAGATGTTCCCTGTGCCACTGGCTGCAACACAACCCCAAAGCATGATTGATCCAACCCCATGCTTAACAGTTGGACAGAGGTTCTTTTCATTAAATTCTGCGCCCCTTCTTCTCCAAACGTACCTTTGCTCATTCCGGCCAAAAAGTTCAATTTTAACCTCATCGGTCCACAGAACTTGTTTCCAAAATGCATCAGGCTTGTCTATATGTTCATTTGCAAAGTTCAAACGATGATTTTTGTGGTGAGGATGTAGAAGAGGTTTTCTTCTCATGACTCTTCCATGAAGACCATATTTGTCTGCCAGATCTTTCTGGAGGGATCGTGCAGTCAAACGTGGGTTTTGAATTGTTTTTCTCACAATCCTGCGAGCTGTTCTGTCTGATATTTTTCTTGGTCTTCCAGATGTTGCTTTAACTTCCACTGTTCCTGATGACTGCCATTTCTTAATTACATTCCGAGCAGAGGATATTGACATCTGAAAACGCTTTGCTATCTTCTTATAGCCTTCTCCAGCTTTGTGAGCGTCAACTATTTTCAGTTTCAGTTTTCTAGACAACTGCTTAGAAGAACCCATGGTGCTGATTGTTGGGGCAAGGTCAGATGAGTCTGGGCATTTAAAACCTTTGAGCTTGACATCACCTGGTCTTCCCAGACGATGATTGAGAACAATCCATGACACTGGCAGGTCTCAGCTTTGCAAAGGGGGCAGTGCATGCTATAAATTCTGCAGGGTGCCCAAACTTTTGCAGACGCCATTTTTTTGTTTTCTGTTATTTTGAAAGTGTAAATGATGGAAATAAAATCTAACTTTTGTTGACATATTATAAGAATGTCTAATCTGTAATTTGATGCCTTTTTGGAGATTTTTCCATCTTTCCTTGGCTTCTTTATGCACATTAATACAAATTTTTAGCTGGGGTGCCCAAACGTTCGATCCCCACTGTAGATAGATAGATAGATAGATATATATATATATATATATATATATATATATATATATATATATATATATATATATATATATATATATATATATATATACATACACAGGAAACCGCATAGCCCTGAAAAGAGATAACAGAGATAAGTTACTGGGTTAAGTTACTTGCCAGTAAGCCTTTGATGTAAGCAGATCCAAGTTTTTTTTAGAGCAGAATGGTGCTTTGATCTCCCGCTGTTACGATGGAAAAATGGGAGATGTCTTCAATTCTACCTTCCTTAGGCTTGACAGCCTGTTTTAAAGTTTCCCAGCAGCAGCACGTTCCATCTGCACAAGCGACAGTCTACCCGCGGGTATTTTATTATGCAGATAAGCCTGGGGATTATTTAGATATGAATTATGAAATTGTATGCTACACGGTTCGCAAGATCTATTTTTCTGCCTTCCCATGCGCCCAAGATAAGGCAAGTGACCAATCAAACTTTTCGCCTGCTCATTGTCCATCTGATGAGATATCCGGCTTTTATGTAGGTCTCTCATATTCCAAGATATGAGACATAGTGGAAAAATGGAGTTTAACAGAGTTTATCTGATTCTGTCACCTCCAGTGGGTTAGGCTCATCAGGTCAGCATTTCTTTCAACTTGTGGGAAGGCTCCTTATCTGTTTTACGAGGTGTGAAACTACACAGGTTCTCAGGACAGTGGGACACCAGCTCTCCTGAGGGGGGCTTTGTAGCTCTGGGCTGCCTGCTGCTCTAGCCTGCCAGTGACTCACAACCAGGTGTCATGGTGGCTGAACAGAGAGGAAGGGGGAGGATGAAGAAAAAGATATTTCAGGACGGTTAATCTCTTCGCCAAGATGGAGGTTGAAGCCAAAATGGTTGAACCGCGTCTATCTCTGGTGCGCGCGTTTGTGACACCTCCCCCTCAGGTAGTTTGCATGGGAGGGAACTACAAGTTCCCTCCTGATGCAACCGACCTCTGCCCAGAGGTTCACCATGGGTCGACCTGGTACCGCTGCACTGCGGGAGAACCAAGGTCCGTCTGAACAGGAATCTGTTCTCCCCGGGAACACTGCTGTGCCGACCAAGTGGGTGGTCACGGGTGGGCACCAGGTGGCTGTGGCTGTCCGAATGCCATGGCCACTGCCGGGGTGTTCACCTGTTCACAAAGCACTTTGGCTGAAGGGTGTCACCTGCTAACATATTAATATGTAGCTTCTTGTCAAGTTAGAGAAGGAGATTTCCCTCTCCCACCTTCTTCCTCAGGCCTAGGACTACATCTGGCCTGAAGGTAGTAGCGCCTGTGTGCACTGGAACCGGACAGGTGAATTCTGGAAATTGCCTCCCAGCGGTGTCCACAGGTACCTTCATCCAAGATGGACAGTCCTCATTACCTGCTAGCATCCAGGACACCAGTTCCTCCAGTTTCCTGTCTGCTAGGTCAGTCACGGGTCCAGCTGAGCCATGATAGTTGCATCCAGGCATCCTACCATAGCCAGCGGCACCCATGACGGACGTAACCTGCTTTTTGGCCTGGGGAGCAGACCAGGTCACAACTGCCTCAGTCTCCCCATGCCCAGACCTCTGGGGGTCTCTTCCTACCGGTGTGTTCCAAAACTGAACCACTGCCATGCCCCTCTGACAGTTACCCTTCTCAACTGTCAGACTAGGCTAGTGACGGGCCCGAGTTGCTCTTTCCAGACAGGGCCAAACACCACAAGGCCCCTAAAGTGGGCAACTGCACTCAGGTCCATTCTGCATTGCAGGTCATTCCTGACCCTGGAGAGGTGGTTGGTGCGTTCTCAACCCCAACTAGCTTTCCCGTAAATTCAGGCAAGCCACATGGGGTGGTGAAGGCTGACTCGGCCCGAACCTCCTGGGTTGGAGATGGCGGCCCATACCCCCTGCTCAGGTCCATGATGGTTAGACGGAGGGCACCTTCCGGGTGCTCCATCACTTCATGGCCCCCGGGCATGGGGTAGGCCACAACCACAGGGCTGGCGCTCAGTTGTCCGAGGTTCTCACAAAGCCTGGTCACCTGATTGAGGATCGAGACTACCGGGGATGCCCAGACTCAAGCTGACCCTGGATTCTTGACTCTGTCCTTGCCTCGGTCTCTTTGGCCCATTCAGCCTGTACCTCCTGAGTCCAGACACCATCTTCCATAGGCATGCCCAGCAGCTCCAGGACCTGAGCGCCTAGGACATAGGTTTGTCTGCCTGCTGACACACCATGACAGATGAGATCAAATAACAGGCGTTCAGGCTCCCAGCCCCCAGTGAGTAGGCCAGTTATTCCAGCCTCCCTGTTCCCGTGATTACACTTCCCAGCAGGGGGGGCGTACATTTAACCATAGGCTGAAATCTCCATATGAATGACTTTCCAGGGCTGCCTTACTCATGGAACTAAAAGTCCCAGCTAGCTGACCTCTGAAGCTCCTTTGTGAATCGCTTTTCAGTGCTGCCTGATGCGTGGAACTACAAGTCCCAGCCGGCTGTGGTGTACCTTTCTTAGCAGGGCAACTCACAGCTAGCTGACCTCTGAAGTTCCTTTTGGGAATCGCTTTTCAGTGCTGCCTTATGCGTGGAACTAAAAGTCCCAGCCGGCAGCCTAGTCCTATGCAAGGCCAACGG